>NC_091136.1:16649955-16949955 GCF_041381155.1 Argopecten irradians
AAATTATTTCAAACTTTAATTAGATTGCTGGAAAATGGACACTTATGCAGTGCAAAATATTGTAAATACAAATTACATTTGTATACTAAAATCAGTGATTTTTCTCCTTATATAACTGGGGTCGGTAAACGACCCCATTCCCAATGCCAAACCCCCTATATTTCTCCCAATTACAATGAAAAATTCCCAAATCAAATTGCTGACACAAAAAAACTGTCCTGATAAAAGGTTGTTTGGTTGATGCAATACAGGTCCATGTAAAAAACAGCTTGTAACATCAAATAACACAGTTATACAATATTTAATTACTTATAACACCATTTTTAGTGATGGGTAACTTTTCCCACAGGAGTTTGACGTTCTGTCAATAATACATAGTTATATATATAAAAAATACCCCTATATACTATATAAAAAATTTTATATAGTATATAGGGGTATTTTTTATATATATTTATACTATATATTACTGACAGAACGTCAAACTCCTGTGCTTTTCCTAAAACCTCTCTTTTTCACAATTAAAAATTTCCAATTTGTGTCAAAAACCTTTTTCCCAAAATACCCTGAAAAATCACTGGAAATCAAACCAGGCATATGTGCTTGAACTTTCTCATATATATGTGCATACAATTGTCTTTCAGAGATATCGCTGTTGGTTGTGAAAACAAGACAGACAGGAAATTAACTGTGCTTGTTATTAATGGTGCACTTGATGGATCAGGTCTGGCTGCTGATGGGATTAGCAGGTGTCCTGATATATAGTGGTCAGTTGTAGGTCAGTCTGACCAGTACCCATGGCAGATGGACCACAGTATATACATATTGGTCTCCTGCAGAAGGATGGCATGGGGAATATCTATCATTCATAATCAGATCTGGATGTGCAATCTCAAATCAAATGTCCAAAGGGGTGCAGATGGGAGAATCAGTTTTACTTTATATACTGTATTTTTATTAGAATTAATTTGTCAACAGTTGGAAAGAAGAATAAACTTTTGAAAATGAGTAGCCAATAGCCAGCCTATAGCTACCTAAAAAGAAAATAATATAAATTGAAACTCTTGGTATGTAGCTGTAAACAAAACATCCTTGTTGTGAACAAGATAGATTAAAAATACAACTGGTCTTCTTGTTTTCTTAGCCCCCCCCCCTTCCAATCCCATCAATATACTTACTCTCCATTCCATCCAAGAATGTGAGCCTTCCTCATCAGGAGATTTGGCGGGTGATGCTGACGGGGAAGGAGAACTGGACACTGCCATACGTGACATGATTGTAGATCATCAAAATTAGAGTACTCTGATTTTCTTCTATTATCACACAGAAAACTCCATCCAACGAAATCAAGTCACCTTATTTCAGGAAATTAGCTTTTAAATCCTTTCTGTGTTTGTCAATATAAATTTTTTTTCAGCACATATTCGTAACTGACAGCAACACTGTTACATATTATACACAGTTTGTCCAGGAAGTAGGCACACTCTAAAATCCACTAATCAACTTTCCGCCGTGTTCGCTGAATATTTTATACGCTGGGTGTGCGTTTCCTTGTTTACACTTTTCTGGTGTCTTCATAATTTTGCGGTTTCACAATGTTTGAACATTGAATAAGATCAAATTTTTTATCACTATGTCAGTCAAGACTTAATTTCTTTGTTTCTGATACAGGTACATGTAATTTGAAAGCCTTTATATGTCTATTTTATAACTATTGGTAACTCAACTTGACTTATTTTCAGTTATTTCAAAATAATCTGTTCATTTTATACACATGCTCCTTATGTGAATTCCAAATTCTTGGAATTAACAAAACAATGCTGAATTAATTTATTTTGTGGTCTTCAACAAATATGCTAAAAATACTGGCCCTTCATTATTTGCAAATAAACAAAAACTAATATTATAGTAATAACAAAAAGTGGAATGCAATTATTAAAACATCATACATATCATAAATAGAATAAAATTGAAACTATAAAAAAGGTTTCCAAAAATGAGATCCTTTCTTTAGGAATGAATACTGGAATGGCATGGACTAATGGTTTTCGGAAAATTGAGACAGAACAGGTACAAACATAGAACACTGCATGGAAATCCTTCTGGTTGTTGTAGGAATGTTTCTCACATACGTCATGGAATGTTGATTATTAACTACATGAGCTTCAAGTCATATAAGTGGATCTAGTTTCATCAACAACTTATCTCCACAAAGCTTTATTCACTGATTTAAATGTTACATCTGTTATATAATGAATTCCATAATCCTTGATCCTTGTGAACACTGACTCATCAGATCAGAAATCAATAACTTAATCAAAGTCGATGTCGTGAACAATATCCTTTTTAATCTTGTTCATTGCAATGTCATAAACTTTCTTAAGTTTCCCTAGGTTCAAAAAATCTTTTCAGCAACTAATATTTATGAATCGTACTAAACGGTGGTAATGAGAATGTTCCTCATTTATTAATCCGTTTTCGATAAAACGGCTCCTGAGAATTAACACACAAATATTACAGAATCGATACTAAACATGACTATGGAACAGTTCTGGACACGGGGCAGTCTGCCAGGATTTTTTTCTGTATGCCGAGTATATACATGTATGTCGTTATCATGATAACAGGATAACAAGCATTGTGTGGAAAAACTGAGCAAGTCAGAAAATCAATACGGTCCATTCAATGCAACTGTAAAATGATATCCCTTAGATTTATCTGCAGATACAATAACAAAAATTCTTATTTTAATTACATGTTCTTCAATCTTTCCCTCTGGCTAAGAGTTAATTCCTTGTATGTCCAACGGAATGACAGAACAAACAAGAACATCGACATCTAAATTCCAACAGTAAGCGATGCATGAATCACGATCGAGTTTTCCCGTCTGCTCAGGATCAAATGTTGACATTGCCAACACCTGAACTGGGGTCTCATTTCCAATTTCATGGCGTCGTTTGAACTACAAACACACATTAATGCATTCCGTTGACCCAAGTGTGCATTTCAGTTCCTCAGCTAGCGGAAAAGCCACCTGTAGCCGAGACAGGAGCCTGTTGAGACAGTTGTTTTGACAAGCACGACAGACAGGAAATGATTATCATTCAAAATGGCGTCTAAATTATTCTTAAAACTAATTAAGGATTTCATCGACAGCATGCTATCAATACTAACGATGTTACATTTGAATTTAACAGAAATTAAAATGTGTTCATGACGATAACGACTGATTAAAGTAAATAAGATTATGGTGCTTTTAACTTCCTACTTTTGTTAGAGGGTATTATGACAGTGAAATTAAACTACTTCCGGGGCATCACGAATGTAAACAAAATGGTTTGCAATCTGTTAGGTCCTACAGTACAAGCTGAGCTATGTTATAGGCCTATTCCATGTTTGTGGAATTGTGCACAATTAAAATGCCATATGGGTAGGAAAATATTTTATATATAGTCATATATACATGCAAAGAATTGATGAATCGAACATGGCTACTGCAGCAGGTTCGAAATGTGAAGTTAAACACGAGTTACCTCCCGTTAACCACAACTACTGTACATTGTAGACTTCCAAATATACATCAATGAAGACCTGGTATCTAAATGCACAGCTCTTAGCTAATTTTTATTTGTCTTTAGACTTTATGATACCAAACAGTAATACTGAATTATTGAAGAAAACTTTCCACTTTCTTCCATAATTCTGTAACAACGTATTCCTATTTTTTCATGACCATCCCCATTTTCCAAACCAAACTTTATCCCAAAACTACAACACCCGTGTAAGCCCAACTTCCTTTAAAGGGTAAATCATATGGGGTGAATTCAATGAAAATGAATGTTGTCACACCTTTTTTTTTTGGTGGATGAATAGGTTATACACTTTACAGAATGCGATTTTTTTTTTCAGAAAAAAAATATGAGATTTGAAAAAAAAAAAAATCAGGATATTTACAAATAAATTAGATTGGCCCCTTGGCGTTAATGCTATTCTCGGCGATATATTAGGACGTTTTTATTCCAGTAGAAAACTGTAGCCCAAATGGGAGTGAAAAAACACCCGCTTATGAATTCAGTTCTGCCCAACATGAGTTTCGCACTCTCTGCCCACACCAACATCTAATGTTTTATGGACATGTTTTTGTGTGTGTTATCTCGTAAGACATACTGACAATGTCAGACTCCCATGCCCATGTCTCTGATAACTTGTATCCGTGTCCACGGTCTGTTTTCGGTACAGCGTCCAGTCCTAGAGTAAACATATAAAACACAACACAATCTAACAACAAATAGTTATATAGGATGACCCTTTATCACCACGTTCATTCGGCTAATGGTCACACCTGTTGCTTAGCAACACTTCTGCCGCAGATGACAAGCACATAAGAGGCCCATTAAGGTTTTATTTCTATCGCTCACTTCATTATTCATGGTCAGGATTTCACATCCTCCATAAAATTCCTCGACCGTTTAATTTGACCTCTGACCTGCCAGATGTTGCCGAACAAAATGGGACAGGCATAATTAAAACCTGATTAATTCAAGTACTCGGAATTTCAGACTAACGGATAAAATTCATCGTTTACTGTCTGAAGTATTTGAATGAAAACAGCAGGAACGTTTAATTACAATGGATACTAATGTATCTGTGTATTATCTTGATATAATTCCCGATATGGTTGAAAACCTGAATTTTTGCATGATTTACATATTCGTAAAAGAAAATGTAAAAACGGTTTCGGCGACTATATTAATTAACAAGGGAAAACTAGTAACGATATCGCTGTCGTCATCGAGGAGCAGCTGTTCTTATATATTTCCGGAGCAAAATTTAAATGTTTCTTAAAAACATTTATTACATAAGAAAATACATATCGACTGGCCTAAGAACATATGCAAGATTTCCTGCGTAATATATATAGTCAACTACCGCACAGATTAAATTAGCACGATGGCGGGAAACATAAGACGACCACGCGTTATGATAATTAATATTTTATTAATTTAAATTAAATTTTTCGGAAGATTATGATAGGTGTAGTATTGACGGTATGTTAGTAACTTTTGAGACTCTACAAAGTTATCGATCTCGTTTTACATTCCCGTTTTAATAATTAAAAGCTTAAGCCGTTTCGGAAAGGTAGGGGCATTTAATTTCACAAACGGACACAGTCAAAATATTTGACCTCCGTTCTTTAAAGATAGCAGTGAAAATATTCTTCATATTCGCCACGGCCATTTGAGTCAAAATAAAATAAAGATTGTATTTCTATTTTGACATTAATCTATCAATTAAAGCGTCATTTTAGAAGCAACACGGTTCATTGGTTCATTGAAATGTACAAGAATGGCTTATTACAAATACACAGTGTACTAATCCGATTATAATTCTATCTTTTTGAACTTATAAACGAGATTACATCAAGAATGTAATTGGATTTGTTTAGTGAGCGGATTACAACAGTCAACAATAATCTTTAGTTTGTAATCCAAATACTTTCTAGTCCGTTTTTTCGGATCAACATAACGTGAGACCAATATTTTTATATACATAAATATTCCATATATTTGCTATTCAATAGATCAAACAATGAAACAATTCGTTAGGTGTATGCTAGGTTCACTCTAAGCCCCGTAAGATGAAAATGTAACCGTGATATATTAGTTTCCCTAAACATTCAGGGATCAAAATTGCGTGCATGTTTTTGTTTTTTGGTCTTATAACAGTAGTTGTCATTTAAGGACACCCGATCGCGAGTACCCTGATTATAACACCATACTTGTACTCAGTCCAAAGCTAAATATATGTTGGATAGATGAAATAACCGTAATGTATTTCGAAGAAATATATTCGGTCGCACACAGGAATTGGAACGAATTTTCAACCAATTTGCAACTTCATATGGTATGGAATTGATTTTTTTTATAAGTTAATTCATTACAAGCCGATGTGGTCCGAAAGCTGAATTTGTCATCACCATGCATGCACTAGTTTCAATAGTGGCCACCTGTACATATGTCACGTGACCTGTATCCTCCCTGGTGTGAAGGTATGCTGTGTTTGGTATATATGGTAACCACTACATTAATATGCACGAGTCTCGTCGATCATCAGTCGGCTGTGAAGTCATAAAATTATCTTAATTGAATTCAGGCTATTAACATTATAATGGGAAAGCGAAAGTAGAATGGAGGAAATGGCCCCAGGTGGATTCCACAAACGGGTATATGAACTAAGAGAGGGTCAACACGAGAGAGAATCATTTCATATAGAGCTCTCAAAGGTCAAGTGGCATTTCATCTCGTCATGAAGGACCAGATCAAAGAATTAGGCTAAGGCATTGGATCTATTTTTCATAATACTACAACAAGACTGAACATCCTGTAACTTAGCTGTCTTTCACCTATTGTATATCTGAATTCGCAATCTATGTCTGTATCATACATGTACACACCATATATAGCTATGATACTCGTGGCTTTTTAATCTTTTGTGAAAATTACATTGTGTATATTTTAGTGTAAAATCAGTTATTAAGATATATATATAGTATATAACGCCACATGACCAACTAAAACTCCAGTTTCACAATTTTAAAATCAGATACAAAACGTACTTGCATAATGGCATCATTTTGTTCAATGCAAGTCGACATACTAAGCTAAATCAAACAGCGTTTCTGAAATTGACTAATCGGGAATAATATTGTCATGGCCACTACGTGCTATTTTCTACGAAATATGGCTATCACCTGGATGGTTCCCATGATGACCCTCTCGTTACATTGATGTGACAGAAAATCGATACCAGACCTCCGTCAAAAAGGTGCAAATTGTTCTTAATAGGGAATCATTAATTTTAGATCAAGTGGAATGGTGGTTATCGGTAAATGAAGAGAAAAAGTTGACATCGTATCGCTTTAGGCTGTAGTAACAGAACGGGAAATGATCAGAAAAAAACATGCAAAAACACTTTATAGATATAGTTAACACTGCTGTACTAGGTAATAAAATGCCCTTTGTTTTAATATTTTCCATAAAAAGCAACATATCTCACGAACCATCTTTATCATAAGTGTTGCATGTAAAAAGGCCGCTTTTTTCGCCACATTTCACCGCACGTTGGTGTGTAATGTTTGATATATTCAAAATTACCATATTTATCCCTGTATTTTCATAATGAGCTACTATACATAATATATAACCATATAAAAAGAAGAGTTTAAACGTGTGTTCAAGGGTGAGTGGGTTCATATTATTACTATCGCTGGACACAGGGGCTTGTTTTATCGCGATGAATCTTAATAAACATGTTGAATCCCTGACTATTGGTATAAGGAATCTCTGGACACCTGTTGGGTATGGTCGCGTGCCATTTTATAAAATTATTCATATATTCACGCCATCAAAATGCAGATTGTTCTTTGTTGGAATATCGAAGTCCCCGTGTCACCATGATCACCTAACAGAAAGGAAGAACACAATTGTGGACCCCAGGCCTGCAGATAACTATGATACAAGCAGAAAAAGGATCCGTATTGCATATTCAAGTACGGAAAGTGCAAACAGTTTCCAGATTTTTTGCTTTGTTGTTTGACGATCAGCTTTTCCTATGTTTGGCGATTACTTGGGTTGTTTTCACACATATATATATCACATAAAATATAATATAATCTTTAATTGTTTCAAAAGACAGGCGTCAATTTCGGCGCCTCGACTTACTCCTGCAAGTGTATGAAACAATTTACGGTGTATTTCATTTTGGCCTTTTTCATTAATAGGACACTGCCAAAATTAATCCCTTTCTGACATTTACATTGCACTGTACACGTATATCATTTCTGATTCAAAATATATAAATAATGGTCATTAGGGGGATGTGTAAACTTTATTGTGATTTTTCGATCCGCTCATATTTATATAGGCACCTGCCGTGTCTCTCATTGCAACTGTAACCCGTGCCAAGAATGTCAAGTTGTTTTTGCCCCCCAAAACATTACGCATATGTACATGCATCTAAAAAGTCCATTGAAATAAAAAAAAAAAAGTACTTCGTAATTCTTACTAGAAAATGCGATCTGAATGGTATTATACATGTACAAAGCATGTATAGTAATTCGTAAAATAAATAAAAATGTCAAATAAACATACATTCACACTTTGGTGCAACATGTCCAGAACTGGAAAACTCAAACAACCCAGACCGGTCTGACCTTTTGATACGTGAACTCTATATCAACATCGTCTTCCCCTGGGCCATTAACTATCGAGTCGTTTAATTAACACCGGAAGTTAGTCGTGTGTTGGGTTGTGTACACCGGAATTAGGCAATTTGTTTTCAGGCGTACGCAAATTAGGACCGGAAGTCGATTTTATTTGAAGGTACATTTTAACATTGTAGATAGAATGAATGCAGGTAAACTGGCAAAATCGATGGGACAACGATATTATTTTGTGACATACAAGTATTATGTCAAACATATAACAAGTCTACATGCTTCTTATCGATTTCATCACCATTCATTATGCTTTCGAACTAATATACTTTTCACCAAAATTTTAATTGTTTCCATTAAAATCTATGTAGATTATTAATACATACGGTAAACTAAATAACTTTCTTTCTTAATTGCTTTTGGGCACCTACATATAAATACACCGAAAAGTCATAATTTAAAGTTTCAAAAATTTGGCGAAATTATTTATTTTTATTAAAGTCAGTTTTCTCGAACCTTCGCGTTAACTCTGCTTTGATCTACTACTATCCCTAGATCTTGTTTAGTTGCTTCAAATATATAGCCAAGGCTTCCATTGCAATCAGCCACATGTACTGTAACCCCCAACATGCGGTACCCTATGTCTTACCTTATGATTGTCACCAAAGTAAATTTCCTGATTTTTTTCAATGTGTTCACCACAGAATTCACTTGAAATATTACAAATTACAAGTTATTAATTAATGTGAATATGAGTATCTATGAATTAGATAACTATTTATATAGTCCAGCTAGTTGGTATACATATGCTCCATCCACAGAACCCAGATATATTCACGAAAATTGTATGTCTTTCTTTTGTGCACTGAAGATCCCAACTTTTGTCGTTGTGATTTTATGTCCTCAAATACTGTTTGTCTGGATGTTATTGGCCTATCCACATGTTCATTCCAGTCTAAAATTGAAAGGTTGATTCTCATTTTGTATGAACATTCATTAAATACTATTCTCTTGTCATGGTATTGGAGGAGAGAGTTGTTGAATGATTCGACGTAGTGTGTGTCTTTGCAATAACAGTAATCCTGAGCATTTCTGTAAACTTGTAATTTCAAAAGGAAATCTTTCAACATTTGTTCAGCCTCTGGAGTCCTGATGGTGTTTTTTGTGCTTTCATATTCTGGATCTGATCTGCATCGTGATGTAGAGTGACATAATTTGTGATTTCCTTTGTAGTGTTCAGATATGTTAGATATGTTTTGTCGTAGTATGTCAGCATTTCTGTTGCAATTTTGTATACACCAATATATATGGGTCCGAATAGATGCAGCTTTGTCAGAGAGTTCACTGTGCCAGGTTTTTCCGTGATTCTTTTTTGTCCCTTGAGTGATCTTTTTCGCGGCTTTCCCAATGCTTTTTGTCATGTGCCATGTGTCATTGCAGTTCTGTGTATCTCCTCTCTCTCCTCTCTAACATATTTGATGATGGAAGCATTATTATCATGAGCATGGTATTTTACAGGAACCTGTTCTCCATCTAAATAATCATAAATTCTTCGGACACCAATGAGTTCATGTCTCTGACTAGAAGAATCATCTTTTTTGCTGACAGTTTCAATTTTCAGGACCTTGTGTGTCAAATCTCCTAAGCAAACAACATCAGTGAATTTTGAATTTCTTCGCCAGCAGTGCCTAGCATCTGTCATGATACTTATACCATCTTCCATTTCGGATGCAACAGAAAATGCTATTTCTTCAAGGAGGGCGTCTTCTTGTGCTTTCTGAGACAGTTCCTGTACAATTGGTGCATAGCTTTCCTGTAAATCGGCCAGATATTTTTCTCCCATTGTTCCAAGGTTAGCTCCTTTGCAAAATTTCTCAAACTGAATTGGTAGAATGCCAGATGAGAAATAGCTATGGGCTAACTTCAGGTTACCGAAGAGCTTTCCTCCTTCCACATGTGGTGATGAATACCATGTCAAGGTATGGCCTTCACTGCATTTGATCAGAAACTTGCTTACATGTCTAAACTTTTCTTCAGAAGCCACCTTCATTTCACAGGAACATTTTTTCTGATGGTTCTGGATTTGTTGCAGAAGATTAGTGATAGCCAAAGGTGTTGCAACAAATAAGCTTTCGTTAAAAGCATTTTCCATTTCTATATATTGATAGGATGACGGGATTTCATGAGATGATGCTGCTGACGTTGAACATGAATGATCTCTTGTTTTCTTTGACGTCAGGTTGTGTTCTATGTAAAAATCAAAAACAGAGTTCAAAAGATCCTTTGTTCCAATATTAGATATTTTTCCTTCTCCCAACTTCATTTTGATAGAATCCATTTTGTTAAAAATATGGCACTTTTCTGCTTCATCTTTACACATAAACTCAAATCTGGTTCGTACTTTAGTGGAGTGTTGTTCTTTTCTTTTCTTATTTCGTTCGTGCTGATCTTGCGGATTATCACTTGGCCTCTTTTTCCTTGGATTCATTTCGCGATTGATGTCTCTTATCCTACTTGTTTCTGCCATATTTGAAAATAATATAAGCACTGAAAGAATTTAGCATTCTAATCATGAAATAATGAACAGTAGGACTATGTCATTTGGAGGGGTCAGAGGATGACATTTCTGCACTAATTGGTTTGTATCAATTGTTATCTATATCAAATATCACGTCCAATCATATTTTGTTTGTAACTCATTTGATTAAAATGTAACATACATAAGGTGTTTCATTAAAAACATTCAAGCTAATTTGGTTGTCTTCAATGAAGGTATGATGTCCCCTTTACTCAGAATAGACTGTCTCTCTGACAAAAACAAAGAATTTCTAGTCCCCTGTACTTCAGAAGGGGACGGATAGGTAATTTCCAATTCATTATTTTTTTGTGTTATCAAAAGAAAGATGTGGTAAGTTAACTATTGTGAACATTGTAAAAATCCATGTCAATAATTCATTACAGTTACATTGTTCTGATGTGTTGGTGATAATTAGAAATAAATAAATATATATGTTGTCCCCTTTAACGAGCCTTACATTGTTCTATCAAGGTATAGCATAAAACCCATTTGTCACACCCGGCCCAGTCCCCCGCCACTCATTTGGTCCCGCTCATTTTCAGCTTGGATTTTTGTGACTGAAAGTGATTATGGATAGTAATGCAGAAAATAGCCATTTAATTATGACCATTAGATTGACTCGAGAACAGAAAGCGGCCATAGAAGCGTTTTTCGCTCATTCAGAATGGGATCTAGATATAATTAGTGAAACCACAGAGACTGGTCAGCAAATTAGTGAGATAACACAGGATACAGAGTCAGGACACCAGCAATGTGTTGAAACAAACGTGTGTGGTATTGATAATAATGGCCCTGGTACTGCTGAAGATAACCTGTGTAGGCATCCAGAGGAATGTCCCCATTGTCTGTGTTACCCATGTGTAACACAAACTAATCAGTCATGGCTAGGCAGGGGTCAGTGTGCCAGGGAGGGAAACAATTTAGTAAGAAAGTCTAAATACAAGAAATTTTGGAAAATGTTATCAGATCGTGGTGTTGTGGAGAGACCCTCGTTATTTGGAGAGAAAAAACACTAGCATTACGCAGATCAACAGAAAATAATGAGGAAATTGTTTGGATTGGATCAGTGAGAGAATTGATGCCATCTTGTGTGATAGCTAAAGTCAGATCTTTATATCCAAATTTACAAGGTGTACCATATTTAGGTCATAAATGGTACTAAATAAAAAAAACAGTATTTTGCCAACTACAATGTTTTGGATACAATAGTTTCAAACATCATCTAAAAGTCTTCCATGCTTCTTATCGTATTTCATCACCATGCATTTGATGCCCGCTTTCGAATGTAAACATACTTTTCACCCTGTCAATCAAAAGCTGCTTCCATTAAGCTGAAATTCTATGTAGATTCTCTATAATATGCATACGAAAATAAATAGATATTTCTTTCTAATTTTTTGGGCACCTCTGTATAAATACACCTTAAGTCAATAATTTAAAGTTTCAAAAATTTGGCCAAATTATTTATTTTTATCATTCAGTTATAGGGCACATATACTGTAAGGACAAACGAACTTCGTGGCCCAAGTTTGAATTTCCACAGATACATGGGTTTTTGTTTTGGAATGTCTTAATTTTTACATCAATTTCTTTTCCTGAATAATAGCTAGTCACATGTACTGTATATGCCTAGTGTGCCGACATAGGGAATTCTAACGTAGAAAGGTGAGACAGCTGTGTATCAAACGATAGAACAGCAACACTTTGGACTCAAATTGGTTCACCATAATGCTGTTTATTGAAAGTGTCTTTTACAAATATAGCCAGTGTACATGTATTTTAACACTCTGGCTCCGACACCTGATTTGGACAAGCCTAACTGTCAGGCTGCAGTCGGAGCTGCCATTTAGCCGCTAATATTGTCGTGCCATGCATTCATCGGCGATTTTACAAAACAATGGGTAAAGGGGTATCTTATACAACGCGGTGTCAATGTCGGGATATGATCACATTAGCCCATACATAGCCTCAATACTGCAAGTGTTCCTATCACTGTCGTAATGTCGTGGATATAACGACAGTGATAGTAACCCCTGTGATATTAGGGAATGTCCATACAACCATCGTGTATCTACTAATACTATTACCACCTAGATATTCAGCGAATCGTTCACGAGTTTGTTCTAGAAAACTTGTTTTTCGTGTCTATATCATTCCAGTAATGTTTATGACAAACTATATCTTCCCCCACATTAATTTTCGTAGATTTGTAATCAAGTCATAAACCTCCAGTGTCAATGGAAATATTAAAGCAACAATATGCAGAAAAAATGTATAAAGAACACATTTAATGTAAAAAAAATCTCAAATATCTAAGGTATGATCATAAATAAATTAGTTTCTAACTCAAATATTCTTATAGGCAAAACTTAAACGACCAATAATATCTTAAGAAACAAATTAAACAAAAACCAGTTATTCAAGTATATCATGAATTTTTAATATTTCATGCTTCATGTGATTTATATATATATATGTATATATTGATATTACATACTCTTATAATACTATAAAGAAACCAGTATGTAACTTGAAAACCAGTCTACTATTGCCGCGTCGGTAATTATATATAATCAGTCCCGGATGATGAGCTAGACCACTTCGATGAAAATTGATAAAAGTGAAGGACCGATAATGACATCTGACCTTTGGTAGATAAGCTAGATTAATTTTAGATATGGGCTAACTTCACGGCTTACCGAAAGCTTTCCTCTAAACTGCCTACATTATGGTTTTTTTCCCCTAATACCATGTAAGGTATGGCCTTCACTATAGGCATTTGATCAGAAACTTAAACTGTACGATGAAACTTTTCTTCAGAAGCCACCTTCATATTGACAGTACTTTTCTTTGACGTTTGAGATTAAAGTCATCGCGACATATTGAAAACACAGGGACCTGGCACGATTTTTTTTTAACCGACAGTATACATATATATAAAATAAATATATGAATACTGTTGGTAAAGAAATTTATGCTACGTGCACTGTGAATGAAAATACATGTACAGTGCACATCATCTATAATTATGAGGTTTAAGACGGAAGAGCAGTTTCCAGCGAAGTACCAAAATCATATACATGTATATATATGTATACATCGAGAAAAAAATATATTTCCCTCGTCAGAAATTATTCTATTTTACTGACAACTCTAAAAACATAAAATATTATGTACTTGAAGAATCTGCAACATGTATACATTATATAGTTCATTTAGTAAGTGATCATGATCATGGGGTTTGTTATCTATGTTATACGTTTACGACATGGCTGTAAACAATTTAAACCCGTCTACAAACGAACATATTACTTTACACAAACCCCTCGTATTTATACTAACATTATATATATATCCATTAAACGGCGATAACCATGACAACGACCCTGTGATCACATCGGTGGTTCGCTGATCACACACTATCGATGATGAGGCGTTCCGAATGACAGAACATATTGAAATCTTTCACCGGAAATAATTATTTGCTCAATTTGCAGAAGCCATATCCAAAACTTTAAAACATAATGAAAAACTCACAATTTATTTCAACATCGAGATGCTTTAAGCTTGCTACCGACACCTCTCAAATATATTTGTTCTAAATGTATACTTTTGTATGCTTATATATATCATTTGAATATAAATTTTACGGATGTATAATTTGATCAAGGGCTAAGAGTCACTTTAAAATTGCACTTGTTTGAGCATTTTCTTCGTATTACAGTTGATGATGCCGATTTTAGCTTAATTGAAACAATCAAATGTCTTGTGTGAAGTTGCAAATTGCAAGAGCGACGGATATATATTGCCGCTTTGTATCAGCAAGAAATTCCATCAGCCTTTGGAATTCGTGTATTGGCCCCAAATGTGGCCCTGTGAACGTTGCAACATTTCAAGGAATATGATCAGAAACATATTTCTATTCTGACGTTTCAAGTTATAATTTTCCATAGCATTGGTGTGAAGTTTTACACGATTTCAAAAGACCACACAATTTGCAACAAGAAAGGGTTCAGAGTGAACATCTCATTTACACATGCTGTAAACGTTTCTGATTTTGTATTTGTACCCGTGGTATATACAGCTTGAATCAATAGCCCTTCAGTCCTTACCTACACGCTTAGTGAAGTATGACCTCGTGTAGAAAACCCAACACATGTACATTTGTACATGTACGTGATTATATGGTACGCCAAGAAAATTTCCACAGATACTGGGTATCTCGTATCTGTTCTTCAATTTTAAGTGAAATTGAAGCCATTTGAGTGGTAGTAATGTTGATCAGTACTAAATGTATCGCTAACCTCGCCGGATTCCAACAATGGACCTATGCCTATCAAGTTTCACTTGTGTTATGTTTTCAGACATTGACCCTTTTCCTGTCTATTCTGGCGGTTGTGAAAGACATGACAATAGAGCGCGTGTTCAGTGGCGGGGCCTGTGTAGAGACAATCAAGTATTACCTAAAAGTCCTTGAAATTAACAACAGGTGTATCTTTAAACCGCCGTGAAAATTGCATTCTTAAAAGTCTACCTTTTCTAAACACAAATTTTTGTTTTGGAATGTCTTAATTCTACATCAATTTCTTTTCCTGAATAATAGCTAGTCACATGTACTGTATATGTAGTGTGCCGACATAGGGAATTCTAACGTAGAAAGGTGAGACAGCTGTGTATCAAACGATAGAACAGCAACACTTTGGACTCAAATTGGTTCACCATAATGCTGTTTATTGAAAGTGTCTTTTACAAATATAGCCAGTGTACATGTATTTTAACACTCTGGCTCCGACACCTGATTTGGACAAGCCTAACTGTCAGGCTGCAGTCGGAGCTGCCATTTAGCCGCTAATATTGTCGTGCCATGCATTCATCGGCGATTTTACAAAACAATGGGTAAAGGGGTATCTTATACAACGCGGTGTCAATGTCGGGATATGATCACATTAGCCCATACATAGCCTCAATACTGCAAGTGTTCCTATCACTGTCGTAATGTCGTGGATATAACGACAGTGATAGTAACCCCTGTGATATTAGGGAATGTCCATACAACCATCGTGTATCTACTAATACTATTACCACCTAGATATTCAGCGAATCGTTCACGAGTTTGTTCTAGAAAACTTGTTTTTCGTGTCTATATCATTCCAGTAATGTTTATGAAAAACTATATCTTCCCCCACATTAATTTTCGTAGATTTGTAATCAAGTCATAAACCTCCAGTGTCAATGGAAATATTAAAGCAACAATATGCAGAAAAAATGTATAAAGAACACATTTAATGTAAAAAAAATCTCAAATATCTAAGGTATGATCATAAATAAATTAGTTTCTAACTCAAATATTCTTATAGGCAAAACTTAAACGACCAATAATATCTTAAGAAACAAATTAAACAAAAACCAGTTATTCAAGTATATCATGAATTTTTAATATTTCATGCTTCATGTGATTTATATATATATATGTATATATTGATATTACATACTCTTATAATACTATAAAGAAACAAGTTTCATATGTAACTTGAAAACCAGTCTACTTTTGCAGCGTCGGTAATTATATATAATCAGTCCCGGATGATGAGCTAGCTAGACCACTTCGATGAAAATTGATAAAAGTGAAGGACCGATAATGACATCTGACCTTTGGTATAAGCTATATTAATTTTATGATATCTGCACTGCACGGCTTTAAACTGTACGACGAAGTTCAATACTTATGTAATGTAACTATTGTATAAAAACCATGTACTTGATCTTTGACGTTTGAGATTAAAGTCATCGCGACATATTGAAAACACAGGGACCTGGCACGATTTTTTTTTAACCGACAGTATACATATATATAAAATAAATATATGAATACTGTTGGTAAAGAAATTTATGCTACGTGCACTGTGAATGAAAATACATGTACAGTGCACATCATCTATAATTATGAGGTTTAAAGACGGAAGAGCAGTTTCCAGCGAAGTACCAAAATCATATACATGTACATGTATATATATGTATACATCGAGAAAAAAATATATTTCCCTCGTCAGAAATTATTCTATTTTACTGACAACTCTAAAAACATAAAATATTATGTACTTGAAGAATCTGCAACATGTATACATTATATAGTTCATTTAGTAAGTGATCATGATCATGGGGTTTGTTATCTATGTTATACGTTTACGACATGGCTGTAAACAATTTAAACCCGTCTACAAACGAACATATTACTTTACACAAACCCCTCGTATTTATACTAACATTATATATATATCCATTAAACGGCGATAACCATGACAACGACCCTGTGATCACATCGGTGGTTCGCTGATCACACACTATCGATGATGAGGCGTTCCGAATGACAGAACATATTGAAATCTTTCCACCGGAAATAATTATTTGCTCAATTTGCAGAAGCCATATCCAAAACTTTAAAACATAATGAAAAACTCACAATTTATTTCAACATCGAGATTACTGCTCTATATACAATACTCAATAGCTTTTAAGCTTGCTACCGACACCTCTCAAATATATTTGTTCTAAATGTATACTTTTGTATGCTTATATATCATTTGAATATAAATTTTACGGATGTATAATTTGATCAAGGGCTAAGAGTCACTTTAAAATTGCACTTGTTTGAGCATTTTCTTCGTATTACAGTTGATGATGCCGATTTTAGCTTAATTGAAACAATCAAATGTCTTGTGTGAAGTTGCAAATTGCAAGAGCGACGGATATATATTGCCGCTTTGTATCAGCAAGAAATTCCATCAGCCTTTGGAATTCGTGTATTGGCCCCAAATGTGCCCTGTGAACGTTGCAACATTTCAAGGAATATGATCAGAAACATATTTCTATTCTGACGTTTCAAGTTATAATTTCCCATAGCATTGGTGTGAAGTTTTACACGATTTCAAAAGACCACACAATTTGCAACAAGAAAGGGTTCAGAGTGAACATCTCATTACACATGCTGTAAACGTTTCTGATTTTGTATTTGTACCCGTGGTATATACAGCTTGAATCAATAGCCCTTCAGTCCTTACCTACACGCTTAGTGAAGTATGACCTCGTGTAGAAAACCCAACACATGTACATTTGTACATGTACGTGATTATATGGTACGCCAAGATTTCATGATGTATTTTTAATGAAGCTTTGCCATAACTTCGTCTACGTTGTATCATCAAACTTATAATTAAATTACAATACTAATCGGCAAAGACTAGTGGACAAGTTTAGCATCGCATCAAAATAATTCAAATATAAAACATTTCGATATATATGAATGTTAACTCCATATATACTATTTTGTAAGTCGTTTCGGTATCGAAATTTTAGAAGTTGCCGTAACGCTTTTAAACTATCTAGAGACTATAACATCAGTGTTTTTTGATATGTGCCTCTCCCCTAAGATTAACACTACAAAGCCTTATGACATATAAGAACACTTTGAGAGCATTATTAATCCATATACATACGTGTAAGTTATATAAATACAAGTTCTGGTAATTGTCCGGTTTTGTTAAGCCGTCTACTGCTAGTTTTATCTGACTGAGTGAGATAAAGAAACTCCCGACAACCAGTTACATCTCAAAACAGTTTGAAAACAAACACGTTAATCCATATACATACGTGTAAGTTATATAAATACAAGTTCTGGTAATTGTCCGGTTTTGTTAAGCCGTCTACTGCTAGTTTTATCTGACTGAGTGAGATAAAGAAACTCCCGACAACCAGTTACATCTCAAAACAGTTTGAAAACAAACACGTTTATCTCCCTAATCAGTTTAAAAACGATTATCTTCATGGTGTCGCCCTGGCGCACACCTTTGAATGCTTGAAAACAATCCTTCATTTTTGTCCTCTGAACTTATTGTTGAGCCTTTTGAGTTAATAACAGAACATTTTGCAACTTATTAAATATACTAGAAGTTATCATTATATCTTGAACGGTTTACAAATCATCGTCAAGAAAAAAAGAAAAACACAGTCAGACGGTAGAATTGGCGTCAAGATATATTGTACGACATGTACACAAGACGTAATTGGAAAGGAGAAATAATCAACGGAACGACGTCGAAAGCAAATTGTTCTGCCATCACTGTAATGCTTGATACTAGATTTGTGTGATAAATGGATCATTAACGCGTTTCCTGTTTGTTAACAATCAGTCATAATATTCCTTTCGTATAAAGACTCCATGGCTGACAGCTGGCATATTCTTACCTTAGTAATTATACAATATTTGTCGAATCACTCTAACGTCATAATATTTATAAGATATCTCGTCAGTACAGACCATGTCAGACGACAGGTGTCCAGTTAGAATTTCTAAAGACAAAATGACCATGATGTTTTCTTGGAATGACCTAGAGGTTTTCTCAAAGTAACCAAAATGGTAATCTCATGAATCAGAATGAATGTTCTTGAAGTGATCAAAGATGTTTCTCCGCTATATATAGCTATATATATATATATAGCTAATAGATACAATATCCTGTTTTAGTTTTTGTAAATGAATGATAAATCATTTTTATGTTTCAATGCAATGGAAATCGGGTATGTTGGTATTAATCAAAAAAGTTTATTTGTTTCAAAACAAAGCCTGTGTTTGAATAAATGTGAATTTGAGTGAAAAAAAATTGACTGAAAGTTTACAATATAATAATGTTTATTCCTGTCAATATGAATGTATTACATGTTTGTTCTTGTTTTCGTCGTATTGTTGTGAGGACCATATGTAAGATTAGTACTGTACTAAATATGTAACCCTCGTGAAATAAAGTTTTTATTATTATTATCATTATTATTAAAGAGGGTTATCAGTGACATGAGATATGTTTTTTAGATTGATTATATGTTTCTCTCATGATGGTCAACGAGGCTTTTTGGAGTGACCAGATGTGTCCAGATAGTTTTATTTTCATGACCTACCGAAGGATTTCTCGGATTGACCACTTGGACCCTCGGTTCGGTCTTAGTGCCAATCTTTTCTAGTGATTGATGTTGCACAGCATGGACTCTCTCAAATTGAATATAATTGATATAAGAGAAGACAAATGGTTATTCCCCAGTATTCAAGGTCAGAGCCAAAGATGCGTATGAAGAAAATAGATAAATCATATTATAGTCAGGACTAAAAGAGGTTAAGGCTGACACAGAAACAAAATGTTCATCGACAACCTAGTTTTAAGAACGAGAAAACCTGCAGTATATCAACTAAAGAGAATGTGTTGGTCATACATACTATCCTACTGCTATCGCCTCTCTCTCCCTCACTATATTCCAAATACTCATCCACATTTTCCCCTTCAACTTGTGTTCAAAACCAAAATGCATGTGCCACCAATGAGTGACTACATTGAAGCTAAATTTTATAATATTAATCAAACTGCCGAGTAAATATTGAAACCCCGAGATATTAATCTATCCCGCCAGAAACGAAATAGGCCTACATCAGATAGTTCATTCCCTTCGATCCCTGCCTCCAAAACACAATAGATCAAATGGACTAGAGACTTTTGTCAGTGTAAATACATAACCACTGTATTCTCCATCAGACCAATAGGGAAAGAAGAAATGTCACAGCTCAAACAAACATGTCAAATTTATTATAACACGCACACAAACAATAACGATTATATATATATCACTGGTCGTTTGACACAGATGAGACGAATACATACCATAATGAATGATTATCAATATCCAATACTGTTATTTCAGTTTCGGTAATATTTTACGTGTACAACCAGAAACATTATATACATGTGTATATGTGTTTTTGGAACAACAGACATACGTGTTTATAATTTCATAAGACATTTATGACAAGTTATTTGTATAAACTGTACATACCCGTTTCTGTGGCTCCGCCCTTGTCCGACTCCCCCGGGTTTTCTTACTCGAGGGAAAACTCCTGGCTGTAGCGTCCGAATCAATATCAGTTATACACGGGGAGGGGCAAGCACTACTGGGAAGGGACCGGGGAGGGGGTATCACTTCCCCATCCCCCGGGACACTGACAGGGGTCGTGGCAGAATTCGCTCTAGATTTTAAATAATTCAAGGTTGTTGATTTCACATCACTTATTTCCGAAGATGACCTTAGAATTGATAATTCCACACCCGTTTTCACTCGTGGCGAGAGGCGATCGTCCATGGTTGGAGCTGTAGCGGGTTTGTTTACGTCTTGATGTACGCTCGCTTTCCATTTCACCGACGGTGTCGATTTCCTTGAGCTATCTGAGCTATTGGAACATTTCCTGCTTAAATTATTAAACCTTTCCAATTTTTTCGGCGACTTAAACGTATCCAATTTTGGAGGGGAGCTCGTGCGTAACCTATAAATATCCGCATTCCCACCTGTTACGGTTAAACTTTGTATTTCGGACATCATGTTGACGGTCAGATACAGTGACCACAAGTAGTTGACCGCATCAGTACGTCCTCTTCTTTGTCCGCGCGCTACAGATTAAAACTGACCATTGTCCACTACACTAGGTCGTGTTACCTGTTACTCCATTAAAAGGCTTTTCTTGTTAGTAAAAACATCCTACAAGTGAGGTATTAGGTGTACACACAAAACACACTGGCTTGACCGATACGGCTTGACCACTCGCGCCAAATGTAACAACGCGATCGTGATGGTCAATATCTGATTAGACCCCTAGGGAGTTACAGGGGCCGTATACACACACACACACGGGGCTGGAAATACGATACGGCTGCCATCAACGATTGCACTGACCCGACCGATAAAGTTTGCCAGTACATACACACAACAGAACGTGGTGTAGTAAAATTGACAGGGGCCGCTGTCATTATCATTGGGTGGGAACAGTAACGTTACGGGTATGGTGAGGCCCTCGAGGGGTTCTCAGGTGTGTCAAAACTATTGTAATCATATCAATTGTTACTATTGTGGGGCGCCATAAAGGTTAATAAGAAAACACACACACTGATACACATGCAATTTCCCCCATATAAAAGTGATATAATTTGCTTTCACACATGAATAAATATCACACAAATGCCTCCATAGATGTGTGATTTTTTGGGGGGAAATCATGATATCATTTGTAACACTACGGAGTCTATATATACACATTGTATAACATATTGTATAAGGCCCTATGGGAAACAACTGATTGAGTTAATCAGTCGGGTTATAAAGCCTAGGGTACCAACGGGATATCGTAAAAATGATTGCTTTATCAATAATATTAAAACTTCTCCAGGCGCCTGAAAAGCCGGATTTATCAAGCATGTCGAAAACGATAGTTTAATCAATACAATTCAAGTATTGTATTAAGACGTGCTACTTCTCTTGGAATCTAAAACAAATGTGTAACAAAGGTAAAAATCAATATAGAATATTAAATATTTATATAGTCGTTCTGGGATGTCTAAAGACGCAAGATAAAACATTTAACGATCCGGGTATCTCCGACAATTCTCTTCTTTATTCGGTTGAGACTATAACTAGGGATAAAAAGGGATTTAGGCTATCGGTAGTCAGGCCTACTTATCGCTCTAAGTCTTTGGAATGTATACGGAGTAATAGGATCATAGGTTATCTAGTCGTTACATCCGTGGTCAATACCTTTATCTTCAAGAAGAAGAAGAAGAAGGAGAAAAGAAAGAAAGAAAGAAATAAAAGAAAGAAAGAAAGAAAGAAAGAAAGAAAGAAAGAAAAGAAAGAAATAAAAGAAAGAAAGAAAGAAAGAAAGAAAGAAAGAAAGAAAGAAAGAAAGAAAGAAGCTACAATACCAAAAACCACAATTTCTTTGCTAAAAGGATGCACAATAGCAATGTCTCTTTAAAATCATAAAGCGAAAGACTCAATTATTTCAGAAAAGTTGTACCTCGAAGATCGCAAGAGTTGTCGCCCTTTAATTTGAGGCAATGGGCTATATTGTAGCGAATTGTTAATCTAATGTATAGGTATAGATCTTTGCTTATACGTGTATATGTCTTAGATAATTGAAACACGCAATATTTTACTAACAACACGAAGAAAAGTAATAGCATTATAGCAGAGATATAGATAATTTAATTCTCTGATTATAGCCACTAAATTAGGCACGAACCTGTGGATTTGGTTTCAGTTTCGAAATTGTGACCCAAATATATAACTCGCCCAACGCAGGCTTTTTTTAACATATTATTCTTATTGTATTTATAAAATGTCACTATCATGCTATGAACATAATATATCTATGTCTGTAGTACAAAAAACGAATTTAAAAACTAATTGGTGTACACAAACCAGACATATGTAGAGCACAGGTATCTGAGAATTAGTTACAGATTATATAATAATGGACTCACCAGAGTGTCCCAGGATCATTTTTAGACCTTTTAGGGGTATAGATCATAAATCGGTAAAAATCGTAAGGTGTTATTAAGACCCTTAAAACGCCGAAAAATGGTCTTAGGACACTCTGGTGGGTCCATAATTATATAATCTGTGATAATTCTCAGATCAGAATAATTAACACGTATTCTCTAGTCTTAACTAGATTGAAATATTTATTGAACCAATCATTGATGTTAATTAAGTTATTTTATTTCCTATCTGTTAACACTATATTATGTGCACCAGAGTCGTGTTGTAACATTGTATTAACGCTAGACCACATGGCCGAATGTAATGATATTGTATATTTGTTGCTGAAAGTGAAATCAGTTGTCAAATTTTAATTTTAGGTAAAATGTGCACAAAAGGATTTCATATTACACCAGGAATTTAGATCTACTAGTCTATCTCAATCACAGGTGTCTGAGAATTAGTTACAGTTTAAAGAAAGGACCTTTTTAGAGGTTTTATGGTTCTAGATAATGATTATACCATGTATGTGTGGAATATGTGTTTTATCTACATATCTGCATATTTTGTATTTTTGATCTAGAAGAACCCTTAATACCTGATAGGTCCAAATTAATATGTAAACTGTAACTATATTTCTCAGACCCCAGGTGTGATCGAAATCCTTGCTTAACGTACACACAATATTAAACGCTTTAGTGTGTTATTCAGATCTATTTTTTTACAAGAACAAGGCAAAACTACGGGATATAATAGATTTAAGCAAAGATTTAGAAAGTATAGCCTAAGTGGTATCAGAAACATATATGTTTCTGCCATGGTTTCATTTGTATAATAGTAAATTTGAAATCTGTATATAGAGTTCTAATATAAAACATAAAAGTATGCGTAAAACGTTTCACGACCTCTGACATGTGTTGGGGTCAATGGGTCAAGTAGCGGTAATCTCCGATGTGAAAGTTGAATGAAAAGGGATTGTGGGAAAATTCAGAATGTAAATACTATCGTAGTAAAACCACTCGCTTCATCGTGAACCGTATTTTTGGACGAAACAGGAAAATAACTTTCAACTTAGAATATTTGTCATTCTACACTATTATTCTGGTTTATGAACAAAACCAATGAAATATCAAATACGTCATTCAAATCACTTTTTATCTAGCTTTTGTTAAAATACAGACGCAAAGGTGTTAGGTCAGAGAATTTTGGCGGGTAATTTCTGCATGCTAATTGGTCACATGACGGCCCGGTTTATGTATATGTACACATATCATGAATTTTACACAAAAGCATAGGTAAACCATCAAGATTAATTATTCTTGTTAAAAAATTTTAATACTGAAAATGGTTAAAGAATATTAAGACGCTTTTTAAAACTCGAGTAAAAACTTAAGAAGTTGGACACGGCTGAAAATATCGGTCACTTGCTCGATGTACCGCCATCTTTCCTATCTCGGGATCCACAAACATGGCGCGGTTGAGGTTTCCCGGTCGTCCTGGATGCAGATTTGATCGTATGGGTGTCCGATACGGCGCTGACGACGCAAAAAATGTCAACGATCCAACATTGGTTCTAGTGGCCAGCATTCACAGAGGTCTGCGGTTATTCCGGGAATTGTTTGGAGAGTCAGATGAGGTAATAATTTGTTACATCGGAACGCTCCGTCAAAATGGCCGCCATCGTGAAAATTCCGATATGGGTTTATAGATTTTTTTGACGGATACACAAAATTTGAGGCTTGATTGTAAATCACATTAAGATTCTCGGTGAGATTAATCTCTATTCTGAACGGTTATATATGATATATTGCTTTCTAATCCTGATTTAATGTTATTTTGGATCGATTGTTACTTGTTGATCGCCAAGCTTCCAACCTAAACATGAACGAAAGGGCATGGTCGTGAGTTATTGTCAGGGAATCGGTTGGCTTTGAAATATTTATTGATGTTGCATCAACATCTTACACACGAGAATGTAAAAGTTACACTCAAAAATCACTTGTCGTTGTCTTCATTTCGAAAATTGATATGTTAATTATTGAAAACAAGCTTGAGAATAATAAGGAAGGATTTAGTTCATCACTTTTTTTTTTATTTAAAATCCGGGACAGATTTTGAGACAAAGGACATTTGTTGGTAATTCTCAATAGTGGTGATGCTTAGTTATTCATAGCAAACATTAATACTGGCCATTTAAAGCTAGTGTTGCGTATAAAATGCATAAACATTATTTAAATAAAAAGGAATATTGCATGTTTATTTTAAAATGTATGTAAAGAAATAAATGATTAACCAGTGACATTAACACAGCTGATAGTAATTCAGTGTAAAATTTTGATTTGATTGACTGCATACTTTTAATGCTTAATGACACATTGCTGGGTACATTGTACACACAGAAGTCTGATTATTAGAATAAGACCACAGTGTATATGAATTCTTTGATCTATCCTTTCTCAAAATAGTTCATGGTTAGTATAAACTAGAATTTAAATATTCAAAAATTTTACAATAGTAGTTTAGACTATTTAGACATTACTATTAATAGCCTTTCTTAAAGATGCTCCATCGCTGACAAATGGTATTTTTTCACCATCAAAAACGGGAGCAGATGATTTAGTATTTTTCTTCAGTTACAAAAGTTACTTACTTTTACTTTTCTAACATTGAAACGTTAGAGCTTCTAATTGAACTTCAAGTTAAAAATATGAAAAATAATTAATTGCATCCCGGAAAAAATCAGTTGCACTATATCTTATATGGAATGAAGTAATGATTGCGCATGCACCAAAGGCGAAATAAATTATTTTTTTGTTATTTTTTGTGTTAATTAGGCATATATATACACGATTAAACACCAATTATTGTATAAATGATGAATGTCATTTATGCTCTGTGGGCGGTGGAGCATCTTTAATTAATTATTGGTTTGGAACTTTGGCCACTATGATTATCAAATGTTAATTGATAAAAAAAATGTCTTTTGTTAAATTATAATTTTGGAGGTTCTGTATTAAATTCTACACTTAATTCCTAATTATACTCATTTGAAATAAGACCCTTAAACCAACCTCTCAGAGTTATATTTTTGTACTAATTTATAGTTTCCGATTCATACAGTTACAAAATTTAAATATATGCTCACCTTTTAATCCTATGTATTAAATTCTTTCCTTGGCCCCTTACTTTTTCCAAGATGCTTGAATTAATATAGATATTCAACTGGCTATAATCAATCCCTCTAAAAATAATATTCATCAATAGAAAAAATAAGATTATTGCATACTAAGACCATACAAAAAAAAAGTTGTTATATAATATGTTTCCAGTAACCTGACCAACCCTATAAAATCAGTGCCTACTCAAAAACTTTTTATCAATTTTGCATTAAAGCAACAAAAAAACAACCTTAGATTTGGTGGATTTTGCTCAAAATCTTTAATTTTGGTACAAATTCTGTAATTTAAGACACCAATAATCCTCTGAGAATCAAACCAATGTTTTATATAAGGTTGAATAAAGTCTACTTCAGTGATTCAGAATAAAAAAATTATTAGAAGAAAAAAAAATGCCAACCTAACAACCCTTCATTTTTATAAGTGTTACCGTAAACAAAAATGTTTTTTTATTTTGCCTAAGGCCTTAATAAAAGATAAATTTTACCAAATAAAGTGCAGAAAAAGACTTAATAGAATAGATACAAAAAATATAAATTTTTTACTATAAGATGCCCACCGCTGAAAATTGATAATGTGCAGAAATCCAAGACTTACTTTAAATAGAAAATGCTTCAATTGATTTTAAAAAAAAATAATTAATATCCTTTATATCCCGTATTGATTGCGATCACACCAAAGGCGAAATAAATTATTTTATATTATTTTTTGTGTTAATTAGGCATATATATACACGATTAAACACCAATTATTGTTCAAATAATTAATATCATTTATGTTCTGTCGGCGGTGGAGCATCTTTAATACTTTATACAATAGGCTAATACAAATGCACCTACCGGGATGCTTTGTATTTATACCTCTACATTTATTCTATTGTCTTTAAATAGATTGCAAAAGAAAAGTGTTTAAAATCATCATTTACTATTATTTTTATACTAATGCCCTTGATATTCATTAAATATATAGACTTTAATGTATTATGTAGTGCATGTTGGGGCCGAAACAAGACCCTATGTTCCCAATTTGATATAGCCACATAACCCCCAACCCCCACCCCCCTCCATTTAATTAGTAGTCAATTTTTCAATGAAAAAACCTGAGAGCCAGGAGTTTAATGACCCACTTAAAATGATTTTATTTCTAAATGTGGATTAAATGTAATTCTAAATGTGTATTAAATGTAATTTGTAGGAGGAAGATTTTGAGGGCTTCACTCCAAAAGATGTACAACAGTCGGAAAGGAAGCTTAAGGCCTTGTTAGCACAGTGTGAAAGCTCTCCAGAAAAAGTTTTGCCATCATACAAGCCTATTGGCAAAAGGCTAGCCAAGGTCAAGGACACTGCTGCATCTTCTGATCGTGGCCGCGGTATCCGTAAATCTTACACTGAGTTACTGAAGCATGGCATTGTCAAACCATCAAAGATTTCCACAGTAAAACAGGCCAGAGAAGAAACTCAGAAGTCACTCAAAATAAAATTTAAAGTTAGGAAAGAAAGGACTTCATCTGAGAGTTCTCGCAAGTCCTTGGACAAAAAAACTGTCAAGTTTGACTTTACCCCCAAAGGTCAAGGTAAACGAAAGTCTCTTGAGCCAAGTGTGAAAAAAACTGGTACAGCGAAAAAAGGAAAAAATGACAGTGACAATGGTAAAATTCCACAGTACAGCAAGAAAAAAGTTAAAGAAAGAGATAAATTGGTGTCAGTTCAAGGGTCAAAGGGCATTAAAGGTCAACAAAATCTGGCTAAACAGCTGCTGCAGAAAGCTCGCAAAGGTCAACAGAGTGTTAAAGTACCAGGAAAGGTCAAATCACCAGTTACAAGTCCTAAAAGCCCCAGAGGGCCTGTACATCCAAAGAAACAATTTATCTTACCAACACAAAGTTCAAGATCATCTAGAGTTATTATACCGAACAAGAGATTTTTAGAACAAGATGATTTTAATCAAATTATGACAAAGAGGTCTCGTGTAGATGACAGTGGGTTGTCTCCTAAACCAGAAACATTCCCAGCTACAAGTCCACGAGTGAAAGTCGCAGAAAAGTCCAAGGTCAAGGATGAACATTTGAAGACTCCACAGTTGACCAGTTTGTCCTCTGGGCCTACGATTCCACTTCCGCCAGGCCATTTGTTTGACCCAATGGAAGGTATATATATCAAGACTGTAAAACAACAGACATACTGTAGTATTCACCTAATATTAATTAGGTCATTTACCCCAAAGCACATTTGAGCTCTTCTAGTTCTAATTTTATATAAGGCTAGAAGAGTTTATCATGAAAATTTAGGGATAAAGCATCTTCTTCCCTTTAAAGTCGCCTCAACATAGGTATGATATTCTGTAGTAGCATTTTTTTGTGTCACATATATAAAAATAATTTATGATTCTATGTTGTATCTATGATAGGAGATTTGAAATTTGATGATTAACGAAATTCGTCACAAATTCTTTAACTGTTCTGTTGCTTACATCTAATACTGTGTATTTTGACTTTATAATGTGGGCATTTTTTATGCAGAAATGGTGAGCCAAGTAAGTGTTTTAAAATTGATATTTCAATGCCCTAGAATAATATAATAATAATAATAATATAATGATACATGTTATTTACTTCAGCTGGACAGTCATCATTGTCTTTATATGACCAGCCTTTGATTGTGGAAGGAAAGCGAGCTCGGAAACCTAGCCTGAAAGTCCGTATCAAACTCACCGATGAGCGAATACAGGCTTTCCAAGTGAAGTCATTCGAGAAGAAACTCCAGGCGCGTAAAACCATTGAGGCAGAGAAAGCTGCTGTGCAAAGTGTTCCCGAATCCAAAAAGGTTCATCTCACACCATCAAAGCTTGCTGGAGCTGTCACGTCGCCGTCTAAACTTACCACATCACCGATATTTGCTCCACCAAAGTTTGGCGTATCGGGACAAAGCGCCCTCTCAGAAAGACAGAGGCTAGAGGCTCTCGAAAAGGAAGCTCTTGCTACTCGCCGTAAAGGGCACAACATTTTACGGAAGGCCAAACTACAGCTTAGTCGATCAGCCCTCAATCGATCCAAGGCAGACTTTGCACGAACACTTAAAAAGGTTTGAAGCTTAACATTTTTATTATCTTTCCCGTGTTATGATTTCGAGAATACAATCCTTCCTGTTTGTTAAATTCATGAATAAAAAAAATAGTATTTATAGTCTAAGACTCTTTTTCAGAGAGTTATTTGCCCTTTTAGGAAGTCTTCTGTATGTCATTATTTATGCTTTTGTTTTACCCAAATTCATAATGCTACTCCCAAAACTTGCTTATAACATAACAATCTGATCATGCCTACTCAAAAAGGTAGACAACTCTTGTATTTTGAAAAGATATGGACCAGGATCACATATATATATATATGTATGTAGATGTTTCCATGTGAAAAGTATTAATAACTTGAAATAAAAAATAACTCTTTGAATTAAGCATAAAATATTTCTTGATGCATGGGAATAAAGCAATCTTTCTACTGAAAATGTTTATATGGATTTGAAAAAGAAGAATTTTTTAGCTTTCCTCTTCATTTGATTTTTTGGTGAATTGTAGGAAATAAAAATGGAAGCCAAGCTAGAGAAAATGAGACTAAAGCAGGGGTCTGCAGTTGGAGGATTCAGCAAGGTGTCTGGCTACTCTACCTTCGCAGGGGTAGCCAAGAGTTACATGGACGCCAAGGACGAGCAGCCATATTCTGGGGGACAGGAGGACACAGGTAAGTTAGTCTTATCTCTAGGTACCAGGGACGGGGGTAGGGGGAAGATACATCACTAGGTACTGGGCATGGGGAGGCAGGAGGACAATGGTCACTAGGTATCAGGGGTGGGGGTAGGGGAAGGACACATCTCTAGGTACCAGGGGTAGGGGGAGGACACATCTCTACATACTAGGTCTCATAATAGTACCAGGGGTGGGGGTAGGGGGGACACATCTCTAGGTAAGGGAAGGCAGGAGGACAATGGTCTCTAGGTACTAGGGGTGGGGGTAGGGGAAGGACACATCTCTAGGTACCAGGGATAGGGGAAGGACACATCTCTACATACTAGGTCTCATAATAGTACCAGGGGTGGGGGTAGGGGGGACACATCTCTAGGTAAGGGAAGGCAGGAGGACAATGGTCTCTTAGTCTAGGAACCAGAGATGGGGGTAGGGGGGACACATCTCTATGTACAGGGAGGCAGGAGGACAATGGTCTCTAGGTACAAGGGATGGGGGTAGGGGGGGGACACATCTCTAAGTACGGAAAGGCAGGAGGACAATGGTCTCTAGGTACCAGGGATGGGGGAAGGGAGAGACACATCTCTAGGTACGGAAAGGCAGGAGGACAATGGTCTCTAGGAACCAGGGATGGGGAAGGGAGGGACACATCTCTAGGTACGGGGAGCAGGAGGACAATTGTCTCTAGGTACCAGGGATGGGGGTAGGGGCGGGGACACATCTCTAGGTACTTGAGAGGCAGGCAGGTGGACAATGGGTCTCTAGGTACCAGGAATGGGGTAAGGGGGGACACACATTCTAGGTACGGGGAGGCAGGAGGACAATGGTATCATAGTCTCATCATAGTACCAGAGGTGCGGATAGGGGAGGACACATCTCTAGGTACTGGAGGGGGGTATGGGTGCAGGAGGACGTCAGTATTTTAGTCTTTCCTCTAGATACAGGGGATGAGGGGTAGGATAATGGTAACAAAGTTCATTTTAGGTACTGGGGGGAGGGGGTGGCATGAAGATACAAGTAATTTAGTCTCGTCTATAGAGGATATATGCTTATATGTTATGTTTCCTCTATTGAAGAAATTCTGGGCAGTACAGATGAGGCGGTAGTATGTGCTGTGTGTAAGGACCCCAATCTGCCGCCAATCCGCCGTCGGAACTATTACGGCGTCCCTAGCTGTGACGGTTGTAGACGATTCTACAGGGTGCATATGAAACGTGCCAAAGAGAAAGAATTCTTCTGTAATGGTAAAAAAAATGTTTACTTCTGCTATAAGGTTTGTGGTTGTGGCAGTATTCTTTAAAAAGTAGCAAGAACAAATTTCCAGGAGATACTAACATATACATAACAAACTATACACATAAAACATTTCCTATGTACTTGATGCTGTTAATTAAACATAAGCAAAGGTAAACCAAGCACATATTTAGTTTCTCAAAATCACATTAAGGATTGTTTATAAGTAGAAATTAGAAAAAAGGGAGGTATAACTTCACCCAGGTTGCATCCTTTTATGTTCTTAGATATGTGGACTTCAGGCATTTTGTCGGATAAACATTTCTTTTCCTCAAAATACTAAGGCTCTACACTTCAGATCTGTTACATTATAAGTTTGATGTTAGGTTGTAGGTAACTGCAAGACATAAATACATTACAAGTTTGATGTTTGGTTGTAGGTAACTGCAAGACAGATATTAGACGATGTGTGTTTTGCCGGTATCTGCGTTGTCAAGAAGTATTTCCATCTGAAGATAAACTTAAGCCATCGAAAGAGTCGCCGACAAAGAAAATGGTCCCAGGCGAATCATTTGAAGACACAGGTAATAATACCAAACCGAAGTTTATTTGAAGTTTTGACTTCTCTCTTAACAGATAATCAGCTTGATAGCAAGTGATTTCGCCCTTGTAATATTTTTGCTTATGTCACTAGTGAATTCTTTGATACTTCACATCAGTTAACACTGTAGTGACATCTGGATTCGAGGGCGTTGTAACATGTCATTGTCATATCATCACACCAATGAAAGACATTATATACTGCTTATTGTGTCGACAGACTTAAATCAATATTTACATGTGATAATTTTACAGAAGGATTGATGTCCCCTCCTAAAATCGTACCTGTGTTGGGACCAGCCGTTGATGAGTCTGAGGAAGCGGCTCCAGTGTCTGCAACTAGCTCACCAGAAAGTGTCACCTCGTCACCAGCATCAGAAGGACGTGGGCCTCGTATCAAGCACGTTTGTAGGAAAGCGGCGGTCGTCCTGGGAAAGCCTGTGGCAAAGTTTCCTCAGACCCCACCACAGTCGTCACTCGAGATTACATTAAGTGCCTTACCCCGAGGGGAGAAAGTCAAACTCTGGAGAAAGGAGGAAGAAACCAAAGCTGGTAAGGGATAATACATAGAGGTCTTTCAGGGAGGCATGCTGTTATCAAAAAGTTGGTTTGGGGGTGAATTCAACTGTGATGGAAATATTCTGAAATTTTTTTATGTTTAGTTGGAGTAAACCACAATTTAGGAAGAAATCTGTAATGATATAAAAATAAAATTTGATAGATGGTACATACAGTCAAAATTGTTTTTAGAGACCTTCCAAGGGAGATAGCAAAAAGGGTCACATATGAAAGTAGGTCTCTTAATTGAATCATTACTCGTCGGCGAAAAAAAGGCAAAGACATCATGTACATTTGGACTTTTTTATTGCACTATATATTGTTATCAAAATAGTACAAGATATAAGAAACATTTACATTACAAAATAATCATACAAAAGTACATGAAATTATTTCTATTGATAAATTCAAATAATTCATTTAAAATAATTTTTAAAAAGTTATTTATCAAAATTTGGATAATTTGAAATTTTCAGTAGCTGACCTGAGATATTGATCCTTCTTGCCCAAGCGTCTTTGAACCACTCGTATGTTAGACTGTTAATTTCTTCATTTCCAGTTAGATAACGCCGTCTCTTCGATTCTCCCGGAACATTCTTTTCAAAGTTATTTATCAATTCTAATTTTCGTTTACATAGATTCTGAATTTGAGTTTTTCCAACTCCAAAATCCTGTGCTACCTTTTAGGCCGGTTTCCCCGCATCTAGTAATCTGATTGCTTCGATCTTGTCGTTTAAAGTTAAATTTCGTTTAGGCGAAGCCATACTACGTACGTACGTCTGAACTGTACGCTTAAAACAACAATGATGGCACAGAAAGCGTCCCTAGTGAGCTGTGTTCATTTCATACAGACGTGAATTCGCGAGAGGTCAAGAATGTATTGTTTATAACTTCCGGTTTTGATAAGGTCGCTTAATACATAGGGAAATCGATAGTCATGAGTACCATGATCATAGTCACTTGTCGCGTAAGACAGACAGTCGCTTAATTAGAGTGATTTATATAGGTAATTACGTTGGGAGGAAAAATTATGGTCGTTTAAAAGAGGCGGTCGCTTAATTCAGATGGTCGCCAAGGCAATTTTGACTGTATTTAATAGCCTGTATATAAACACATATAAAATCTGGTACGTTAGACATATTAAAAATTTGCTGAGTTTCCCTTATAGATTATCATTTTTTGAACAACCTAAAAGTAATACATAATAGAGTTTGATAACACATGTATAACTATAACATATTCTGCTACCACAAAACCTGCATCTGCAGTTTGTGAAATTCCAGGTTTGGACTAAATGATTTCGTAAAATTCATTATTTTTGTAGGGTTGTCAGATGATGAACGTACCCTTGACGAAATTATCCAACAATCAGAAGACAATGTCTGTACCGTAAAGAAATCTCCACACAAGTCACCCGCATTCAGTCGTCTGATCCCAGGCTCCAGAGGTCGTCTCACCGTTCGTCGACGTAAACTGCGTTGTAAGAAGTGTCCAGGGTGTCTCGCTAAGGATTGTGGGAAATGTATATATTGTCAGTGAGTATCAAAAGAAATATGCAGTTGTGATGGGAACTGGTCAACATTTTACAGTCAATCTTTTAAATTTAAATAGTTATTATTCTTAGAAAAATTTGCAAAGTTTGTTCTAAATGTTTTGCATGGCTTTGACTGTATTTATTGATAGAAAAAGTCAAGGTATGAATCATGAGGTTAGGAGATACCAGGTGCTTACCGTACATTGGTGTGTTTATACTGTAAACGAAACAGTAGCATCAGCTTAAATGACTACTAATGTTATAAGAACACAGAGTATTAAGTTTGACTCGATTATCATCCAAGAAATTATCTTTAATCTATGATAACACTTGTGTTTCAGGGACAAGCCAAAGTTTGGAGGGCGCGGCGTCATGAAACAGGCCTGCATGTAAATAACCAATAAATGAAATAGAATTAACTGCCATCCATATGTTCTGCAACCAATCATAACATCAAATGTTGAAAGTTTATTGTGTAGTGAAAAGGGCAATAATCCTATTATTTGGCTCATTGTTATGGCCTATCATGAAATTTGAGGGCATAAAGTAGTGTTATTTATGTTTGTCTTGATTTCATTTGTAAGTAAATGCATTAATGTCCTGCAGATAGTTTTGTAATTCACCAACAAAACTGACATTAACAACATTAGTATCTATAATTCCAAAGTTGGGTAATGCCCTTTGAGCCTCATTTCTTGTTTTCCATGTTGCAGTGAGCGTAAATGTGAATTTCCACGATATTCTCGAGCGGCAACTGCTGCATTCATCAAACCCAAGGAACCAGCATCTGTGGACGACACAGATTCCTGTGATAGGGGTTGTAATACGCCAGTCGAGGAATGCGACCCTGCCGATCCTTCCCAGAATCCCTCCGGCTGTAGTAATCCTAAAAACGGAAGCTCCAGCATGAACCTGATCAGAAGAATGGTGCTACAGAGTCAGGGGAATGCTCGCCCAGAAGTAAAACATTCCAGGGACTCAGATCCAATGATTAGAACCCCTGCAAATATAAGTCGACAACTTCTGCCACAATTCAGTGGAGGCGTGTCCCGGGAAAATCTGTCACAGAAATCTGGACGTCAGAGTCCACTAGTACCGCCGTTTCGGACAGGAGATCCGTCCAGAAAGCCAGGATTAGGAGTCCTATCGCCGAAGAAAATGCCGAAAGGGAAAGATCGGGTATGTATTGGTTATAAATAAAACAACAATCTTAATGTGCCATCATTGTTGAAGTTGTTAAAATACATTTCATATTTTGTTACAAAACACAGGTTAATTGCTTTCTTAAAATATTTGATGATTTTGTTTGACCTGCTTTATATAGAAATAGATATGTTGTGTGACCTTTATGGTAATAAATATGTTGTTTGACATTCTGGTGTATTACAGAACCTGACAGTGTTGCGGTCAGAGAACTGTGTCCTCCAGCCCCTACCATCTACGCTGAGACATTGGCCACAGAGTGGATATCGAATTAAGGCAGAGTTTAAGGTAAAGCTCTATATGCTTATACAGTGGAATTAAGATATAACCATTCTAATTAGACAGAGAATCTGTTGTTTGTGTATAAATGTAGATCATTACAATCGTTTTGTAATGGAGTTTTTGTTTCTATGGATCTGAAATCAAATTTGATAAACATTAAGTCATGGTCTTTGTAAAACTATTTGTCTTGAGCAGTTGTGTGTGGCGGGATATTTCATCCAGAGAATGTGCTAACTCATACTTATAAGCTTATACTTTTCCTTCTTCTAGGAGAATTATGACATTGACAAGGCATGGCTGTCCGGTGTACCCCTGACGATGTCCGGGCCTCTGTGTGTCCGCACCATTTGTTATCTCTGTGGTAGTGCAGGTAAATACGATGTAAGTATGAACTTGTCTAATTAATGATAGAATGTGAATACAATTGTTTTTGTGTCATCTGCAACACCAGGGCGACACATAGGTATCACTATGACGGGGTCCGGGAAAGGGTTTTCGTGCGATAACTTAAGTATTTGTTGTCCGATTTGAACCAAATTTGGTACGAATGAGTTTGATAATGATAAAAATTCATTGATATTTGCAAGAGTTACGGCACTTTAAAATTGTCAAAACAGATAAGTCCATGTATTTTTTGTGCAATTTCAATGGAATTTGGTATATTGCTTAATATTAATGAAATCTTTATGAGTTCAATACTGGTCGAAATCTGTTAATATTTGCAAGAGTTAAGGGACTTTAAAATCGTCAAAACAGATAATTTCTTGGTTTCCGCTCAATATGGTTTTGATACTTGTCAAAAATTATCAATATTTCCAAGAGTTATGGGACTTGATAACTTCACCTAATTATTAACAATATATTCAACTGTAAATAACTATTTTACATATGAAGATTTATATATGAGAAGGAAAGTTTGGGGATAAAGTTGTACTTAACTGAGCTGTCACAAAAAATTATATACGATTATACCCTAGTTGCTTAAAACATGTATACAATAACAACTTCCATATACATGTTAAATGGAAGCTTTCCTGAATTGTTTTTGGTGCTGAATGATTTGAGTTTAGAGAAAACCAAACAAACGAATGATCAATGAAACCAAATCTTGTTAATCTTGAAATTTCTAACATTTTAACTAACAAAACCTCTTGAAATTTCTAACATTTTAACTAACAAAACCTCTCGTAACTATGCTGTGTGTTATGTTTCCAGTTTGTGTTCTGTAATGTCTGCTGTGAACCGTTCCACGAGTTCTGTTTGGAGGAAGATGAACGGCCGACAGAAGAGAACCGAGAGAACTGGTGCTGCCATCGCTGTCAGTTCTGTCATGTTTGTGGGGAACAGTACAATGTGGGTTATCTCCCTTACTTATGTTTTATAGAATGTGAAATAGTACAATACAACACATTTTGAATATTGGTCCCAATTATAACTGTTTTACTTTACGTTTGTCATATGATCTGAAACATATCTGTCGATTCAGCAGTATCCTATATGGAGTCCATAACTAATGTGATTTCTGGTTTATTGTCTATATGACTCTTTAATTATCAATACACACAATATACTAGATAATGCATCAAACAAGATGGGTTTTATTATATTTGAGTCCATCAAAAATGGTTGAAAACGTGATCATTATTGCAATAGTCTGTGTAAGAGAAATTAGAATAATTATGACTACTATAAACTATATAAAGGACATGATAGTCAATTCTTACTTAGAAGGGCAGATAGATACTCTGTGTAAAGATGAGGCTGAATATAGTGACCTGTAATACTGAGAGTGTACTTACGTTTACAGCTCCTGCGATGTGACAAATGTCAAAATACCTATCACCCCGAGTGCCTAGGACCAAATTATCCCACGAAACCTTCAAAGAAAAAGAAGATATGGGTATGAACATCTAATTTGTCTCCTATGACACTGATTAATGCTGTGGCTGTATGTATATGATAGGAATCCTGGTGTCATATTACACTAATGACATGGAAAAATATTATATGTGTGAAGTCAATGGATAACTGGTGAGTTTGAATGAATTTGTTATTGCTGTGGAACTACAAGTATTAAAACCAAAAACATTTGGTTTATACACTATTGGAATCACTATGCCATAGGCCAGCTAGGAATATTTCTACCCACAAAATATTTGAAGGCTTTAAAACAAGAAAGAGTCGTGCATGAACATTTCAGTGTAGGTATATGTAACCTTTTTGATATGTAGGGATTGGAGGCTGGGGATTAGTTCAAAGGTTTTTTGTTTAAGAGTGACTCTTGTGCAAATTGGGATAAACAAGTTTTTACCAGGGTATATAGAGAGGAAAGTGTCAATTCACCAATAACATACCATTAAGGTGACCAGATAGTCTGAACCCCCCATCATGTCTCTAAGTATACCAAAGACAAATTAGATGTACATGAACCTAAAGATTGTCTTTCCTTGGACAGGTTTGTACGAAATGTGTCCGCTGTAAGAGCTGTGGCTCCACTACCCCAGGAAACGCTGGACATGCAACGTGGACGTACGACTTCCAGCTCTGCTACGAATGTGGCAAACTCATGGACAAAGGTAGATCAATGTTTTCACAATTTTGATCATAAAAACTGCCATCAGTTTTATTTTCATGTAACCCTGTACACCTAACTTGTTTCCATGCCTAACAATTTGTTCAAAACATGCATTAAAGTTCTGCATCTTTGATTTGAACTATTTTGCACTTAGTTTACACAAACTGTAATGCCCCTATTTCTACGATATTGATCTTGATTATTTTTATTGTATGGGAAATATTTTATGTATTTTCCAGAAATTAATAATTTTTTATTGGTCTTTACATTAATATATTGGCGTTGTTATGTTTATTTACAGGTAACTTCTGTCCAATGTGCCACAAGTGTTACTCTGATGATGATTGGGATTCCAAGATGGTGCAGTGTGTTACCTGTGAAAGCTGGGTACATGCCAAGTGTGAAGGCCTCAACGGTAATATAAACAAACAGACTCTGTAATATAAAGATATATACGTGGTAAAATAATCAAATATACATATTCCAGGAAATCTTTACAGACACATTAGATGACATTAGTTACATAGAGGATCTTACATGAGTGGCTATGTGATATGAAATTTATCAAACGAGTTCAATAATTTGGCGAGTGGCATATAAAGTTATTTAAAAGTTTGATATACAAAAAATATATTGCAAAATTGAAAAATATTCGATTTTATTTTTAGAATTTCCTAAATATTTTATTCTAATAACCAGAGTTCATGTAAAAGTCTATTCAAATACATGGAGTTGAAAAACAAAGATAAAGAAGGGGAAAAAACGGGACCGGAGAATTTTTATACAAATAACTGAAATATTCAAATAACCGTTATTTGATTATGTGGAACATAAATAGTCACAGGGTGCACTAAAGTATGCGGAAATAAATGTATTTTATATTATGGTATTGAATTTTATTGATAGAAACATAAGAAAAGACTTAAAGCTTGGATATGATAGTTTTGTCTACTGAGACAATCATGTGACGTCATATATAGATGATGACGTCAAAACTTCATGTGATGTCATGATAATGTTATTACACATGTCTCTTATGATATTTATGACATGGCTGGAAGGGCCAGTTTAATATGTGATAAATAAACTTTGTTTCCTTTTTCTGACAAAAGTGAAATGAATTAATCTCTGTTTATTTTGAGCTGAATGGTATGAGTATTGTCCTCCTGTTGTGATAGGTATATCATATTTAGCCTATCTGGTTACAGATGAGATGTATGAGAGAATGTCGTTTCTGCCAGAAGACGTCCATTATATATGTAAGATGTGTTCCCCCGGTGACCGACCTCGCCACTGGGAGTTGGTCCTGCGTGACGACCTCCAGGCGGGGATCAAATCTGTATTCTACACTCTCCTCAACGCCAAGTGTGCACAGCATCTACTACACATCGAAGCCAAGGTGAGACAGTTGCCAAAATTTTGGTTTTATTAGTTTAACGTTCTGTTAACAGCCAGGGTCATGTAAGGATGTGCCAGGTTTGTTAGTGAAGGAAAGCCAGAGTACCCGAAGAAACCAACCAGCGGTCAGTACCTGGCAACTGCCCCACATGTGATTCAAACCCGCATCCCAGAGGTGAAGGGCTTGTGGTACATCTTAACCACTCGGCCCCTAAATAGGGTCATATATATCTGAATAAAGTCAAGATGATGGAAAATTTAAGATTAGAAATAAAGTTTAAGATACCATGTAGCTTAAATTTTATACACTACATGTCATAGACACTAGAATTTCCTTTCATAAATGCCCAAAGTCAATCTCTTTATTTTGAATTCATAAACTGATGAAGAATTCTTATTTCAGATGGAACCTGGCGAGGAGGAGGTAGTCTCGAAGGGAGGGAGTTGTGTAGCTGGAATAGCTGATAAGGGTGGCAGTAAAGGCTCATTACAAACAGATGGAGTGAAAGACTCTGATAGAACAGCCAATAATGAAAACAAGCAGTCAGTAGATGAAGAATCGAATGATACTACAGCTGAGAAAGAAAGTTTAAATCCGTGTAACACAGAGAAGGTAGCTATGGAAACAGACACTGTTGATGTGGTATTGGTGACCAATTCAAACTGTAATTCAAATTCATCCCATGAGGCAATGCAAAGGGATTTGGGAGGGTGGAAGGGTTCAGGGGTCGGGGAGCATGTGGGTTCAGGGGTCACAGAAAGTGAGGGGTTAGGAAGTCAAGCAAACTGTGATAGTAGAAACAATGTATCAGAGAAAATTGTGCCTTGTTCAGCTGATGAGTCCGATGATAATGACGTTTCTATGGAGATAGATGAGCCATGTGTAGCTGATGGAAAAGCTACTGAACATGCTTCATCAGGAGGCTGCGACATTAAAGTAACAGCCACTGTGACAGATTCACAGATAATAAATACTGATGTGACAGATTTTAAAACTGACATTGTGAGAGGTAGTGCTAATGATGGAAAAGCCTCTCAAAATGAATCAGCAGGAGGTAGTATCAATGATAGAACAGCTACAGAGAATGAGCTGAAAACACAAGGATCGTCAAGTGAGCTGAAGGACGAGGTAGATGGTGGTCAGGGCAGCGATCAAACTGTCGTCCAGGGTCATTTTCATTCCAACCACATGTCAGAATCATGTGACTCTTCAAAAACGATAGTGGACCAATCAGTAGTAGAGACATCTAAATCTATCGACCAATCAGATGTCATTTCTATTACTGATGATAATCAGACAGATTCCATACCACAAACCACTGACCAATCAAATTCATTGATACAGGACTGTAAAGTAGAAAGTGACCAATCCGATTCAAGTTTACTTCTGAAATCCACTCAAGCAGAAGACATTTCTAAGGTAGGGTTTAAGACAGATGATAGGAAATCAGAAACAATATCGAATATAGACAACAATAATTCATTAGATCTTAAATGTGAAACGTCCGTAAAGAACAGTGTGAATTGTGAAACAGCTAATACAGAAGGTGCAAAATGTGAAACGTCTCAGACAGAAGCTGAAACAACAAAATGTGAAATATCTGAAAAGGAGGATAAGAAATGTGAAATTTCTCCAGCTGAAGGTATAAAATGTGATACATGTCTAATAGAAGATTCAAAATGTGATAAATCTCCTATAGAAGGTGTGAAATGTGAATCTCCTCAAACAGAGGACTCAAAATTTGAATCCCCTCAAAAAGATGATACAAAAGATGAAGAATCTGAAATAAAAAGTGACACTCCTGAAAAATTGACAGGAAGGTTGGATGTTGCTTTGGTAACACCCAAAAAGTCGGGAAGTTCGACATCTGTGCATGTGCGGTTCAGTGACAAGAGTGGGTTGTTCCGTCAGGTTGTGCCGACTCGTGACTTCCCACAGGATTTCAGTGCTGTGAAGGTGAAAATGGCATCTGACAAATACAATAGTGTGGTAGGTAGAAATTATACTCCAAATTTTATGTTATCATTTTGTTAGAGGAAAGTCATTTTCCTTAAAATTTGATTATGGATTGGTATATTCTTTGATTAAGAAGAGTCTAGGTGAATGAGTTAATATATTATATTTCTAGAAAAACTGGAAACTCAAATTCAATACTTCTACAGTGTTGTAACGAGTTAGACCAAATATTTATAGAAATGCTTTAAATGTTAATTAACTTTCATAGTCCAACTCAAGAAACAATATTACCCTCAGTATAATACATATATTTATACATGTTTATTAAAGATCTATTAATGACTGTTCCTTTGATATTTTGTAGGAGGAGTTCAGTGAAGATATGGCACACATAATATCATTAGCTCTTAATGATACCATCGATCAAAGAATTGTACGCAAGAAAAACAACAACTCGGTCCGGTCTATGTTTGTCAAGGTTTGTCCATCAGCACTTCAGTCTTTAAATATTTTGCATATTTGATCCAATAACCTCCTATGGGGCTTAAAATAGAATTAAAAACTTGTCGATGGGATATTATTTCCAGAGGATGTCAAGGTCATCACAACAGATACCTGACATAACCATCCCTGTTCTTTTAAAGTCTATTAAAATCAACCTTGTATGAAAAGTAAGACATTTGTAGGTAAAGTAAACCATTTTAAAAATATAAATAAATTTCAAATAGGTACACTGCCCTCCAAAATTTCTGTTACACATGTTACTGACAATTTATCTCTAAGAAAATTCTTGAACTAAAAACCGCTTAATGAGTTAGAGAAGATAAAAAAGTTGATAGATAAAACATATTGATGCCTGTATTTACATATTTCTGTACTTTATGTATATTTGTTAAAAAAAATACTGTGTATCACAGTTTTTGGAGGTCAGTGTATGTGAAGCTGTAAAACTATACCTTACTTTATACATTGTTTATTATTCAATTAAAATGCTTAATCTGTGAGTAGAACAGATCTAGAGGAGTCAGAAACGAAGAAAATCATGCACAAGGCTCACAGAGAGACCCTGACACATGTTGATAGTTTTGTAAATTACATGTGCATCTGTATAGTTATGATTGATTTTAATTCTAGTCACCTAGATTGTAATTCAATTCATTTATGCAGGAAAATTGATAGAGAATTTGATGAATTTGATAATAGTAAACTGCATAATTTGACTGAAATTTGGAAAGATTTCATTAGTAATCTACGAAAACCATCTAGAAAAACTCTAATCTGATTGTGTTGATATTTCAGCAAATGGAGCGCTGCTTTCCGTGGTTCAATATCAAAACCTGTAAATTATGGGACCACCACCAGAACTTACCAGGGTAAGTACAACGCTACACCAAATATAGGTCATTATGTAGGTCACTGTGACCTACATTTTAACATTCGACCTGCATCAAGACAATTAATAAGAAAAAAAGAAATAAGAAAAAAACTTAGAAAAATTGTAGCAAGACTATTCAAGTCTACTATCTCACAGTTATGTGTTTTCTTGTAGTAAAAAATATTGAAAACCTTTGTGATTAAACCACCCTTAATTGGTTATAATCTATTTTAGTGGAATGTTACCCGAAGCTGTGATACCACCGTCGGAAGATCATACGTATGCTCAATGGCTGGAGCGGCAGGAAACGCCGAAGTCCCCTCAACCATCGCCCTTCAAAAAGCTGCACAGTACTCCAATCCCAAAGGCTCTGCCTATAGGTAATTAACAATCAGCTTCATAGTTCTTTATCACAAAGATTCTTCTCAAAGGTAATGAATGAAAAGTTTTACAGCAAACTGATCAAACAAAGATTCTTCTCAACTAAGGGTTAAACTATCCTAATTCTAAAGGTTCTATCTATAGGTATAGGTATGTATATAACTAGCAATAGGCTTCAAAGTACCTCAAATCTTAAAACTCTAGCCATAGGTAGCTAGCAATTAGCTTTAACACCTTTCATCTTTAAACTCAATTCATATGTAACTAGCCATTAAAGGTAGGTTTCACCGAATGAATTATAAAGAAGACGAAATTGAAATTTATCCTGTACATAGATATAATCTTTAGATCATTTTCAGTGCATACAGCGAACAATATGGGTGGTCAGTTGCCTAGCTTGACCAGGAAAAATACTCCTCTAAAAATAGAGCGAAGTCAAGCTTTACATAGAACATAGCATGTTTTCAGCTCACCTGGCCCGAAGGGCCGGTGAGCTTATGTCATGGCACGTCGTCCGTCTGTCAACATTTCCTAACATTTCTACAAGTCATAGAGTTCTCCATGGATTCTGACCAAATTTGGCCAGAAACATCCTTGGAGAAAGGGGAATAGAGCTTGTATACATTTTGGCCCTGAACCCCCCAGGGGCAGGAGGGGCCGGACCCAATAGGGGGAAAAAAAGGTATATCCTTTAAATCGCTACTAGTCCTAGAGTTCTCAATGGATTGTAACCAAATTTGGCCAGAAACATCATTGGGGGAAGGGGAACAGGGCTTGTATAAATTTTGGCTAAGACTCCCAAGGGGCAGAAGGGGCGGGGCCCAATAGGGGAAATTGAGGTAAATCCTTTAAATCGCTACTACTCCTAGAGTTTTAAATGGATTGCAGCCAAATTTAACCAGAAACATCATTTTGGAAAGAGGAACAGAGCAGTATATATTTTGGCTCTGACCCCCCAGGGGCAGGAGGGGCGGGGCCCAATATGGGAAATAGAGGTAAATCCTTGAAATTGATACTAGTCATAGAGTTCTGCATGAAGTGTAACCAAATTTGGCCAGAAACATCATTAGGGGAAGGGGAACAGAGTTTGCAGAAATTTTGGCTCTGACCCCCCCTGGGGGCAGGAGGGGCGGGGCCCAATATGCGATATAGAGGTAAATTCTTTAAATTGCTACCTGTCATAGAGTTCTTCATGGATTGTTACCAAATTTGGCCAGAAACATCCTTGTGGGAAGGGGAATAAAGTTTGTAAAAAAATTGGCTCTGACCTTCCTGGGGGCAGGAGGGGCGGGGCCCAAGAGGGGAAATAAAGGTAAATCCCTTAAATCGCTACTTGTCCTAGAGTTCTGCATGGATTACAACCAAACTTGGCCAGAAATATCACTGGGGGAAGGGGAACAGAACTTGTATAAATTTTGGCTCTGACCCCCTTGGGGCAGAAGGTGTGGGGCTTGATAGGGGAAATAAAGGTAATTATTTAAATTCTATAGAAAAGAAACAAAGAATCTGTATTCATAACATAACTTTGCATTTCAAACCAGGTGAGCAATACAGTCCCTCTGGGTCTCTTGTTTTCCAAAACTAGGCCACATCAACAAACGGAAGCATGCAACAAAAAGTCAGATAGTTTGCTATGGCAGGTTTAGTTAAAAAACCAACAACAAAACGAAGTGCGATGGACTGTTTATACATATCATATAATCTAAAACACTTCATGTTACTTACATACTCGCAAGCTTAGTACACCAAACATGTATGTAGTTAATAGTCTGTGGCTGTATGTGCGCTGGCACATGTGTTGAAATTTAACTCACCACGTGCAACACGAGTCCCAACATATCCTGGCAAGTTCCGCTTTAGATGTGGCTTCTGTTTCTTCTATTGCTACATGCCATCTCTGAATATCATTCCCTAGAGATATCCTAGGGTGCTCCTGATTTCATTCTAATTTCCTTCTCTTTGTTGCCGATTCAGATATATTTTTTTATCTTGAATGATTTCGTTCAGCCATTTTTTTTTACTTTTAGTGTATAGCAATGCACATGCGCGAAACTTTCGACAACACTATTCATTGTAGCTTCATTTGCATACTATTCTGTCTGGCTTCAATCTCATACACATAAAGAAATTAAATCGAGATATTTTTAATATGTTTTTTCATCATTTCTTCCATTTATTGGATTTTACACAAAAAAATTATTTGGTTGAGCGAAACCTACCTTTAACATCAGAGTATCTTAATACTAAAGGCCACTCTATATCCATAGGCATCGTGAGATGATCTTCACAGTCCCTCATCTTTAAACATAACCTGTAAGTAACTAGCTATCAGCTATTAAGTTTCCCTATCCTGGACCTGACTCCCTACAGAGTATAGATTAATGCTCTGTATTCTTCATAATATCTGTTCAGCAGTAAAATGTGATATTTTCCTTGCAGCTGTGGACGAGGATGCAGAGAAGGTGTTGTCATGTGACCTTGAGGATGCCGGTGAGGACATGAGGCGATGTATTCTGTGTTGGCACTATGGTGATGCTGATCCCAATGTATGTATTACTGTTATAATTCCTAGTACATGTGAAATGATTCATTTTAAAGTGGTATAGACATGTAATAAAAGTGAAGAAATCTGTTAGTTTTACTCATTTACTTATGTTATATGTGCCGTGATTTTTATACTCAAGAATCAAGAAGAGCCTTTAATATTTACATCTAAAACTTAGTGAAATGAGTATATACTGTAATACCGTGCAGCCAAGTTGTGGTCTACAATTTCAATTCACATAGTTACAGCGTTATAGTAATTAGTGAAATAGTATATACTGTAATACCGTGCAGCCAAGTTGTGGTCTACAATTTCAATTCACATAGTTACAGCGTTATAGGTAATTAGTGAAATGAGTATATACTGTAATACCGTGCAGCCAAGTTGTGGTCTACAATTTCAATTCACATAGTTACAGCGTTATAAGTAATTAGTGAAATGAGTATATACTGTAATACCGTGCAGCCAAGTTGTGGTCTACAATTTCAATTCACATAGTTACACATGTTATAAGTAATTAGTGAAATAAGTATATACTGTTATACCGTACAGCCAAGTTGTGGTCTACAATTTCAATTCACATAGTTACAGCGTTAAGTAATTAGTGAAATAAGTATATACTGTAATACTGTACAGCCAAGTTGTGGTCTACAATTTCAATTCACATAGTTACAGCGTTATAAGTAATTAGTGAAATAAGTATATACTGTAATACCGTGCAGCCAAGTTGTGGTCTACAATTTCAATTCACATAGTTACAGCGTTATAAGTAATTAGTGAAATAAGTATATACTGTAATACCGTGCAGCCAAGTTGTGGTCTACAATTTCAATTCACATAGTTACAGCGTTAGAAGTAATTGTAAAGTGATTTCTGCATGTGTTTCCATCTAAACATACATTAAGCATAAAAACAAGAATTTTACAGTGCATAATGTTTTAACTAATGTTTATAAGGCATCATACATATTTGTCTGTACGATTGAATGATTTTCACAGCTTAATTCATCAAACCTGATGGTTTTCAATAGATTACTGTAGGAAAAATAACATGTCAAAATGTTCGACCAGTTACGGCATTTTAACTTTTAAGTTTGACGCTGTGATTACCGTACTTTATATTTGTAGGATGCTGGTCATTGACTCTGTGTTACATTCTATTTTTAGGACGCTGGCCGTTTGCTTTACTCAGGACAGGATGACTGGATCCACATCAACTGTGCCTTGTGGTCAGCGGAGGCGTACGAAGAGGAACTGGACGGGTCACTCCAGAATGTCCACGCTGCAGTCTCCAGAGGAAAGCATCTGGTAACGACTGGTTTATGTTTTACCTTATTTGGTCATGTGTTGACTTTACCAGTTTTGATTTTGGAATAGTGGTGGAGGGTTAATGGTATAATGACATCTGGTAATTAAATGTCAAACCCACACACATATATGGAAAAACCTTATTTTGTAAAAAGCTTATTTTGTTAACAAATTTATCTAACTTTGAAGAAGATTAAAAATAAAAAGTGAAGAATTTAAATGTAAAAATTCAATCTCATAGAATGCAACTGACTATTTTCTCCTTATCAATTTGTTGGTGGATTTTCTTTTCTTTTATTAAAAAATAATGCATACTGTAAAATACTTTAAATTTAATTAATGTGCAAGAATTGTCAATGATATTAATTTGTGTAGAGAAATTTTCATAATTTTACCTTTATCGGAAAATTCACGAAAATGAATCGCAAACGAAAGAAATATAGTTTACAGTAGTTCAAAATTGTTTTAATTGTATACATGTATGTGTTAATGGTAAATGTTCTTGTCTACAGAAATGTGACCATTGTAATCGGTCAGGTGCGACGGTTGGGTGCTGTACGCGTGGTTGCCCGGCTAATTACCACTTCATGTGTGCCAGACAGAGTCGGTGTGTTTTCCAGGAGGACAAGAAGGTCTTCTGTAGTCAGCATCGCGACAAAGTCGATAACGAAGTACGTAAAACAGGATTGATGATAGATTCTCATTGACAAAGTCGATAACGAAGTATGTAAACAGGATTGATGATAGATTCTCATTGACAAAGTCGATAACAAAGTATGTAAACAGGATTGATGATAGATTCTCATTGACAAAGTCGATAAAAGTATGTAACAGATTGATGATAGATTCTCATTGACAAAGTCGATAACAAAGTATGTAAACAGGATTGATGATAGATTCTCATTGACAAAGTCGATAACGAAGTATGTAAACAGGATTGATGATAGATTCTCATTGACAAAGTCGATAACGAAGTATGTAAACAGGATTGATGATAGATTCTCATTGACAAAGTCGATAACGAAGTATGTAACGTGGATAGATTTTGTCATAACAGAGTAAAGATTGATGATAGATTCTCATTGACAAAGTCGATAACGAAGTATGTAAACAGGATTGATGATGATAGATTGACTCATTGTAAACACAAAGTGACAAAGTCGATAACGAAGTATGTAAACAGGATTGATGATAGATTCTCATTGACAAAGTCGATAACAAAGTATGTAAACACGATTGATGATAGATTCTCATTGACAAAGTCGATAACGAAGTATGTAAACACGATTGATGATAGATTCTCATTGACAAAGTCGATAACAAAGTATGTAAACACGATTGATGATAGATTCTCATTGACAAAGTCGATAACAAAGTATGTAAACACGATTGATGATAGATTCATTGACAAATTCGACAAAGTAAATTCTCATTGACAAAGTCGATAAATGACTATAGTATAACGTTTTATGTCAACATGGTATCACAAAGTATCATAAAACACCTAAATACATGACACTATAAAATAATGTTATTGGTGTCATCTTGATATCACAAAGTATTGATAAACAAACCTAAATACATGACTATAGTATAATGTTATTGGTCATTATATCACAAAGTATTGTAAAAACACCTAAATACATGACTATAGTTCTAATGTTATTGGTGTCATTTGTATCACAAAAGTATTTTAAAACACCTAAATACATGGATATAGTATAATGTCATTGGTGTCATTGGTAACAAAGTATGTAAAACACCTAAATACATGACCCATAAGTATAATGTTATTGGTGTCATTGGTATTAACAAACAAAGTATAATTCACCAGGTTAAATACATGACATATAGTATAACTGTTTATTGGTGTCATTTCATATCACAAAGTATGTAAAACACCTAAATACGATTGATGATAGATTCTATAGAATTGTTATAACAAAGTATGTAATATCACAATTGTATGATAAAATTCTCACATAAATACATGATATATAAGTAACATGTTATTGGTGTCATTCATATCACAAAGTAAAAACACACCTAAATACATGTACTATAGTATATGATAATTAGTTGTCATTGATCATTAAGTATGTAAAAACACCTAAGTATAATGTTATTGGTGTCATTCTTTATAAAACACCTAAATACATGAAATTATAATGTTATTGGTGTCATTGGTATCACAAAGTATTGTAAAAACCTAAATACATGAACACATAATGATATTGGTTTTCATTTGTCATTGGATATCACAATATGTAAAACACCTATGATAGATTTCATTGACAAAGTAGTAAATCATGAACCATATTGGTGTCATTCATATCACAAAGTATCAAAAACACCTAAATACATGGACTATATGTATAATGTTTTTGGTGTCATTCATATCACAAAGTATTGTAAAACACCTAAATACATGACCTATAGTATAATGTTATTGGTGTCATTCATATCACAAAGTATTGTAAAACACCTAAATACATGACCTATAGTATAATGTTATTGGTGTCATTGGTATCACAAAGTATTGTAAAACACCTAAATACATGAAGTATAGTATAACGTTATTGGTGTCATTGGTATCACAAAGTATAACAAAACACCTAAAAATATGAATTGATAGATTTCATTGACAAAGTCGTTATAACTTAAAACACCTATGTGTAAACATTGGTAGTCACATTGACAAAGTTGTAAAAACCTAAATACATGGATAATAAATGTTATTGGTGAAAGTCATAACAAAGTATGTAAAACAGGATTGATGATAGTATAACTCATGGTGACAAAGGTATAACAAAGTATGTAAACAGATGATAAATACATTGACACAGTAGATAACAAAGTATGTAATTGGTGTCATTCATTATCATGATAGTATTTCATCAATTGACACCTAAATACATGAACAAAGTATAGTATAATGTTATTGGTGTCTTGACAACAAAGTATATCACAAAACACCTAAATACATGACCTAATAGTGATAATTATATGTTATTGGTGTCATTGGTATCACAAAGTATTGTAAAACACAATAAATACATGATTCTATTGACAAAGTCGGTAAGGTATCAAAAGTATTGTAAACAGGATTGATGATAGATATGACAAAGTCGATAACAAAGTATGTATTGTAAACACCTAATTGATAGTCATTGGTTCACAAAGTATCAACAAAATCACCTAAAAACATGATATTTCTGATGTTCTCAAAAGTTGACAAAAACACCAAATAAGTATGTATAAACATTATTGGTGTCATTCTCATTGACAAAGTATCACAAAAAAGTACCTAAATACATGAATTGATGATAGATTTATTTGTCATTCATATCACAAAGTATGTAAAACACCTAAATTGAATATAGTATTCTGTTATTGGTGTCATTCATATCACAAAGTATGTAAAAACACCTAAATACATGATATAGTATTCTCATTGATCACAAAGTCGATTTTTAAAAACACCTAAAACATGACCTATAGTATAATGTTCTGGTGTCATTGACAAAGTATTGTAAAACACCTAAATACAACCCATAGTATTGTTATTGGTGTCAATCATTGACAAAGTATCATAAAACACCTAAATACATGGACTATAGTTAAATTCATAACAAGTATGTATGTTAACAGGATTGATGATAGATTTCATTGACAAAGTCGATAACAAAGTATTGTGTCAAATCAATTGTGAAAGTCGATAACACCTAAATATGAAACAGTATAATGTTATTGGTGATATTGGTTTCACAAAGTTGACAAAACACCTAAATAATGTATAGTATAACAGTTATTGGTGTCATTGGTTCATATCAAAAGTATGTAAAAAATACCTAAATACATGGATTGATAGATAGATTCTCATTGGTGTCAATTATCACAAAGATAAAACAAAATACATGTACCTATAGTATTGATGTTATTGGTGTCATTGAACAAAGTATTGAAAACACCTAAATACATGACTAAACATAACTTTGAATGTAGATTCTCATTGACAAAGTCGATAAAACAAATACATGAAATAGTATAATGTTATTGGTGTTCTCATATCACAAAGTATATACAAAACACCTATGTAAACATAGATTGATAGATTCTCATTGGTGTACTATAGTATTATTGGTGTCATTGGTATCACAAAGTATTGTAAAAACACCTAAATACATGAAAATTAGTATAAATGTTATAGGTGTCATTCATATCACAAAGTATCAACAAATGTAAATACATGGATTGATGATAATTTCATTGGTGTCAAACAAAGTATTCATAACAAAGTATGTTGTAATTGGTACAAATCGACAACACCTAAGTACATGTAAACGATGATGATTTGTGTCAAATCACAAAAAGTTGTAAAACTGGACCTAAATAGATTTTATTGGGTACAAAGTATGGTGAAACAAAGTATACATGACAAAAAAGTTATTGGTGTCATTGGTATCACAAAGTATTAAATACATGATATAGTTAATGTTATTGATGTCTCATCATCAAAGTATTAAAACACGGACCCTAAATACATGGGTGTATTGATAAATTGGTGTCATATCACAAAGTATTGTAAAACACCTAAATACATGACTTACACTTTATTGGTGTCATTGATATCACAAAGTTCTCAAAAACACCTAAATACATGAAGTATAGTAAACATGTTATTGGTGATTGGTATCTAAAAATAAAAATATGTAAACAGGATTGATTGATAGATTTCATTGACAAAGTCGATAACAAAGTATGTAAACAGGATATGATAGATTCTCATTGGTGTCATTGATCACAAAAGTATTGTAAAACACCTAAATATGAAATAGTATTAAAAGTTATTGGTGTCATTGTATCAACAAAGTATGTAAAACACCTAAATAGATTCTCATAGACAATGTTAATGTTATATGTCAAAGTATTGATAACAAAGTATCAAAATTGATGATAACATTCCTAAATTGACATGACCTATAGTATACATGTTATTGGTGTCATTGGTATCACAAAGTATCATTGAAACACCTAAAATACATGAACTAAGTATAGTATAATGTTATTGGTGATATTTCTCATTGACAAAGTATACACCTAAATACATGACAAATATATATGTTAATTGGTGTCATTGATTGATATACAAATATTTCATTGACAAACACCTAATATACATGAACCTATGTAAAATAACATGATATGATGATAGATTCTCATTGACAAAGTCGATAACAAAGTATGTAAACAGGATTTGATGATAGATTGTCATTGACATTGGTATCAAAACAAAGTAAAGTTAAAGTATTAATGTTATTGTGTCATTATATCACAAAGTATGTAAACACCTAAATTGATGATAGTTATTCTCATTGACAAAAGTATAACAAAGTACCTAAACACGATTGATGATAGTTAATTTCTATTGACAGGCGATAACAAAGTATGATTTACATGATATAATAGTTTCTTCATTGACAAAGTATAACAAAACATGTAAACACTGGACTTGATAATGATTGTGTCATTCATTCACAAAGTATCATAAAAAACCTAAATGTAAACATATTGATGATAGATTGGTCTCATTGATCAAAATTGTAAAACACCTAAATACATGAAAGTTGATGATAACGATTATTGGTGTCATTGGTATCACAAAGTATTGTAAAACACCTATGATAGATTACCATTGATCGTGACATAAGTATTGTAAAATGAAATGATGTGTCATTGGTTCATTGTATCACAAAGTATCAAATTACATGAAGGATAGTATAAAATTGTCATGGTTGATTGATGATAATTCATATTGACAAAGTGGTTATTGGTGTCATTGGATATCACAAAGTATGTAAAACACCTAAATATGACCCATATAGATTCTCATTGATAAAAAGTATTGTAAAAGTACATGACCTATAAACAATTGGTGTCATTGGTATCACAAAGTATGTAAACACCTAAATACATGACTAAGTATAATGTTTATTGGTGTCATTCATATCACAAAGTATCATAAAACACCTAAATACATGACCTATTGTTTAATGTTATTGGTGTCATTGTAAAAACAACACTAAGTAATAGATTCATTACAAATGTGATACCCATGACATCATGATATGATATTCTCATTGACAAAGTTTGTAAAAACACCTAAATACATGGACCTTCATTTGGTGTCATTGGTATCACAAAGTATGTAAAACATTAAATACATGACCCATAGATTAATTCTCATTGACAAAGTCGATAACAAAGTATGTAACCTAATTGATATAGATTCTCATTGACAAAGTCATATAACAAAGTATGTAAACACGATTGATGATAGATTGTCATTGGTATCACAAAGTATGTAAAAACAACCTAAATTGACAAAGTCAGATAATGTTATATTCTTATCACAAGTATGTAAAACACCTAAATACATGGACATTAGTATAACATTGGTATGATATCACATTGAAAACAAAATACATGAACTTGTCATTGATTGTCGATCACAAAGTATGTAAACACCTATACATGATATAGATTCTCATTGACAATTCGGTATCACAAAGTATGTCACCTAAATACATGATAACAAATGTAAATACATGGATTTAGTATACATGTTATTGTGTCATTCATTCACATTGTATTGTAAAACACCTAAATACATGAACACATAGTATAACGTTGTAATTGATGATATTGTCATTCTGGTATTGACAAAGTATCGTAAAACACCTAAATACATGTATAGTAAACAGTTATTGATGATTAGATTCATCATTTAAAACACCTAAAAAGTATGATAACAATTGAGTCATTCTCATTCACAAAGTATCATAAAACATAAATACATGACTTAGGATGTCATTGGTTCATTGACATAGTCATAAGTATTGTAAAACACCTAAATACATGACCCATAGTATAATGTTATTGGTGTCATTGGTATCACAAAAAGTATGTAAAACACGAAATTGATGACATAGTTAATGTTATTGGTGTCATTGGTATCACAAAGTATTGTAAAACACCTAAATACATGACCTGATAGTATAGTTATTGGTGTCATGAAAAGTATTGTAAAACATTGATGATAGATTCTCATTGACAAAGTCTATAAACACCTAGTATGTACATGGACATTGAGATATAGATTTTATTGGTGTCATTCATATCACAAAGTATTGTAAAACATCTAAATACATGACTAGTATAATGTTAATTGGTGTCATTGGTATCACCAAATGTATATAATACTCATACTAAAAGTTCTCTTGGTATATCTCAACAAATGTAAATACATGATTGATAGTATAATGATTGGTGTCATTGGTATCACAAAGTATGTAAAACACCTAAATACATGGATTGATGATAGATGTCATTCATATCACAAAGTATTACAAAACATGTAAATACATGGACTATAGTATAATGTTAGGTGTCATTCTATCACAAAGTATTGTAAAAACACCTAAATACAAATATAGTATAAATTTTATTGGATGTCATTGAAAGTATTGATAAAACACTCATTGACAAAGTAGTATAATGATAATCATTCATATCACAAAGTATCGTAAAAACACTGTAAATACATGATTGATATAGTATAGATTGGTGTCATTGACAAAAGTATGTAACAAACCTATAATACATGATATAGTATAATTTAATGGTGTCATTGTATCACAAAGTATTGTAATTTCACCTAAAACATGACACAAAGTAAAACTGTTATTGATAGATGTCATTGACAAAGTCGATAACACAAAGTATTGTAAAACACCTAAATACATGACCTATAGTATAATGTTCTTTGGTGTCATTGGTATCACAAAGTATTGTAAAACATTGATAAGTTCTTTGACAAAGTATAACGAATTGGTGTAATTCTCATATGAAAGTTGGATAAAACAGTATGTAAACAGGATTGATGATAGATTCTCATTGACAAAGTCGTGAACAAACCTGTAAACATGGATTGATGATAATGTTATTGGTGTCATTGACAAAGTCGATAACAAACACCTAAATACAGGACCCATATGTATAATTATTGGTTGACAAAGTCGATAACAAAGTATTGTAAAACACCTAAATACATGATGATAGATAGATTCTCATTGACAAAGTTGGTGTCATTGGTATCACAATATGATGTAGTAAAACACCAAAGTATGTGTAAACAGGATTGATGATAGATTCTCATTGACAAAGTCGATAACAAAGTATGTAAAACACCTAGATTGATGAAGATTCCTTTCACATTGCCAAAGTGGATACAAAGTATGTAAACAGGATGATGATAGATTCTCATGTACAAGTCACGACAACAAAGGTATTGGTTAAACAGGAATTGATATAATTCCTCATTACAAAGTCATAACAAAGTATGGTAAACTGGATTTGATGATAGAATTCTCATTGACAAAAGTCGATAACGAAGTAATGTAAACACGATTGATGATAGATTCCTCATTGACAAAGTCCCGATAACGAAGTATGTAAAACACGATTGATGATAGATTCTCATTGACAAAGCAAGTCGATGACAAAGTAATGTAGAACAGATTGATGATAGATTCTCATTGACAAAGTCGAAACAAAGTAATGTAAACAGGATTGATGATAGATTCATCATTGGACAAAAGTCGAGTAACAAAGTATGGTAAACATACGATTGATTGATAGATTCTCAATTGACAAAGTCCGATAACAAAGTATTGTAAACACGATTGATGATAGATTCTCATTGACAAAGTCCGATAACGAATGTATGTAAAACAAGATTGATGATAGATTTCTCATTGACAAAGTCGATAACGTAGTAATTAAAACCGATTGATGATAGGTATTCTCCATTGACAAAGTCGGATAACGAAGTAATGTAAATAGGATTGATGAATTAAGATCTCATTGGAACAAAAGTCGATAACGAAGTATGGTAAAACACGATTGATGATAGATTTTCATTGACAAAGTCGATAACAAAGTATGTAAACCACGGATTGATGATAGATTCTCCATTGACAAAGTGGCGATAACAAAGTATGTAAAACAGGATTGATGAGAGTATTTCTCAATTGACAAAGTCGACAACTAAGTATGTAAACAGTGATTGATGATAGAAAAATTCTCATTGACAAAGTCGACAACAAAGTATGTAAACAGGATTGAAGTGATAGATTCTCATTGACAAAGTAACAAAGTAGCAAATCATGTAAATGTTAGACTTGATTGACAAAGTTCGATAACGAAGTATGTGAAATACAGGATTGATGAAAAAGTCTTCATTGACAAAGTATAACGAAACAGGATTGACGATTATAGATTCTCATTGACAAAGTCGATAACAAAGTATTGTAAACACTAGGATATGATGATAGATTTCGTCATGACAAATTGATAACAAAGTATGGTAAACATACGATTTGATGGATAGATTCTCATTGACAAAGTCGATAACGAAGTATGTAAACACATTGATGATAGATTCTCATTGACAAATTCGATAACATATGACAGGATTGAAAGATTTCTCATAGATAAGTGTCGATAACAAAAGTTATGTAAAAACAGGATTGATGATGATTCTCATTGACAAATGTCGATAACGAAGTATGTAAACAGGATTGATGATAGATTTCTCATTGACAAAGTCGATAACGAAGTTATGTAAACTCCAATTGATGATAGATTCTCATTGACAAAGTCGATAACAAAGTATGTAAAAACAGGATTGATGATAGATTCTCATTGACAAAGTCGATAACGAAGTATGTAAACAGGATTGATGATAGATTCTCATTGACAAAGTCGATAACACAGGAGTATGTAAACACGATTGATGATAGATTCTCATTGACAAAGTGGATAACAAAGTATGTAAATAGGATTGATGATAGATTCTCATTGACAAAGTATCTATGTAAACACCATTGATGATAGATTCTCATTGACAAAGTCGATAACAAAGTATGTAAACAGGATTGATGATAGATTCTCATTGACAAAGTCGATAACAAAGTATGTAAACACGATTGATGATAGATTCTCATTGACAAAGTCGATAACAAAGTATGTAAACAGGATTGATGATAGATTCTCATTGACAAAGTCGATAACAAAGTATGTAAACACGATTGATGATAGATTCTCATTGACAAAGTCGATAACAAAGTATGTAAACAGGATTGATGATAGATTCTCATTGACAAAGTCGATAACGAAGATGTAAACAGGATTGTGATAGATTCTCATTGAACACGATGTTTGATGATAGATTCTCATTGACAAAGTCGATAACAAAGTATGTAAAACAGGATTGATGATAGATTCTCATTGACAAAGTCGATAACAAAGTATGTAAACACGGATTGATGATAGATTCTCATTGACAAAGTCGATAACGAAGTATGTAAACAGGATTGATGATAGATTCTCATTGACAAAGTCGATAACGAAGTCATGTAAACAGGATTGATTGATGATAGATTCTCATTGACAAAGTCGATAACAAAGTATGTAAACAGGATTGATGATAGATTCTCATTGACAAAGTCGATAACAAAGTATGTAAACAGGATTGATGATAGATTCTCATTGACAAAGTCGATAACAAAGTATGTAAAACAGGATTGATGATAGATTCTCATTGACAAAGTCGATAACAAAGTATGTAAACAGGATTGATGATAGATTCTCATTGACAAAGTCGATAACAAAGTATGTAAACAGGATTGATGATAGATTCTCATTGACAAAGTCGATAACAAAGTATGTAAACAGGATTGATGATAGATTCTCATTGACAAAGTCGATAACGAAGTATGTAAACAGGATTGATGATAGATTCTCATTGACAAAGTCGATAACAAAGTATGTAAACACGATTGATGATGATAGATTCTCATTGACAAAGTCGATAACAAAGTATGTGTAAACAGGATTGATGATAGATTCTCATTGACAAAGTCGATAACGAAGTATGTAAACAGGATTGATGATAGATTCTCATTGACAAAGTCGATAACAAAGTGTATGTAAACAGGATTGATGATAGATTCTCATTGACAAAGTCGATAACGAAGTATGTAAACACGATTGATGATAGATTCTCATTGACAAAGTCGATAACAAAGTATGTAAACAGGATTGATGATAGATTCTCATTGACAAAGTCGATAACAAAGTATGTAAACAGGATTGATGATAGATTCTCATTGACAAAGTCGATAACGAAGTATGTATAAACACGATTGATGATAGATTCTCATTGACAAAGTCGATAACGAAGTATGTAAACAGGATTGATGATAGATTCTCATTGACAAAGTCGATAACGAAGTATGTAAACAGGATTGATGATAGATTCTCATTGACAAAGTCGATAACAAAGTATGTAAACAGGATTGATGATAGATTCTCATTGACAAAGTCGATAACAAAGTATGTAAACAGGATTGATGATAGATTCTCATTGACAAAGTCGATAACAAAGTATGTAAACAGGATTGATGATAGATTCTCATTGACAAAGTCGATAACGAAGTATGTAAACACGATTGATGATAGATTCTCATTGACAAAGTCGATAACGAAGTATGTAAACAGGATTGATGATAGATTCTCATTGACAAAGTCGATAACGAAGTATGTAAACAGGATTGATGATAGATTCTCATTGACAAAGTCGATAACGAAGTATGTAAAACAGGATTGATGATAGATTCTCATTGACAAAGTCGATAACAAAGTATGTAAACACGATTGATGATAGATTCTCATTGACAAAGTCGATAACGAAGTATGTAAACAGGATTGATGATAGATTCTCATTGACAAAGTCGATAACGAAGTATGTAAACACGATTGATGATAGATTCTCATTGACAAAGTCGATAACAAAGTATGTAAACAGGATTGATGATAGATTCTCATTGACAAAGTCGATAACAAAGTATGTAAACAGGATTGATGATAGATTCTCATTGACAAAGTCGATAACGAAGTATGTAAACAGGATTGATGATAGATTCTCATTGACAAAGTGATAACAAAGTATGTAAACACGATTGATGATAGATTCTCATTGACAAAGTCGATAACAAGTATGTAAACAGGATTGATGATAGATTCTCATTGACAAAGTCGATAACAAAGTATGTAAAACGGATTGATGATAGATTCTCATTGACAAAGTCGATAACAAAGTATGTAAACAGGATTGATGATAGATTCTCATTGACAAAGTCGATAACAAAGTATGTAAACACGATTGATGATAGATTCTCATTGACAAAGTCGATAACAAAGTATGTAAACAGGATTGATGATAGATTCTCATTGACAAAGTATCTATGTAAACACCATTGATGATAGATTCTCATTGACAAAGTCGATAACAAAGTATGTAAACAGGATTGATGATAGATTCTCATTGACAAAGTCGATAACAAAGTATGTAAACACGATTGATGATAGATTCTCATTGACAAAGTCGATAACGAAGTATGTAAACAGGATTGATGATAGATTCTCATTGACAAAGTCGATAACAAAGTATGTAAACAGGATTGATGATAGATTCTCATTGACAAAGTCGATAACAAAGTATGTAAACAGGATTGATGATAGATTCTCATTGACAAAGTCGATAACAAAGTATGTAAACAGGATTGATGATAGATTCTCATTGACAAAGTCGATAACAAAGTATGTAAACACGATTGATGATAGATTCTCATTGACAAAGTCGATAACAAAGTATGTAAACAGGATTGATGATAGATTCTCATTGACAAAGTCGATAACAAAGTATGTAAACAGGATTGATGATAGATTCTCATTGACAAAGTCGATAACAAAGTATGTAAACAGGATTGATGATAGATTCTCATTGACAAAGTCGATAACAAAGTATGTAAACAGGATTGATGATAGATTCTCATTGACAAAGTCGATAACAAAGTATGTAAACACGATTGATGATAGATTCTCATTGACAAAGTCGATAACGAAGTATGTAAACAGGATTGATGATAGATTCTCATTGACAAAGTCGATAACAAAGTATGTAAACACGATTGATGATAGATTCTCATTGACAAAGTCGATAACGAAGTATGTAAACAGGATTGATGATAGATTTCTCATTGACAAAGTCGATAACAAAGTATGTAAACAGGATTGATGATAGATTCTCATTGACAAAGTCGATAACAAAGTATGTAAACACGATTGATGATAGATTCTCATTGACAAAGTCGATAACGAAGTATGTAAACAGGATTGATGATAGATTCTCATTGACAAAGTCGATAACGAAGTATGTAAACAGGATTGATGATAGATTCTCATTGACAAAGTCGATAACAAAGTATGTAAACAGGATTGATGATAGATTCTCATTGACAAAGTCGATAACAAAGTATGTAAACAGGATTGATGATAGATTCTCATTGACAAAGTCGATAACAAAGTATGTAAACACGATTGATGATAGATTCTCATTGACAAAGTCGATAACAAAGTATGTAAACACGATTGATGATAGATTCTCATTGACAAAGTCGATAACAAAGTATGTAAACACGATTGATGATAGATTCTCATTGACAAAGTCGATAACAAAGTATGTAAACAGGATTGATGATAGATTCTCATTGACAAAGTCGATAACGAAAGTATGTAAACAGGATTGATGATAGATTCTCATTGACAAAGTCGATAACAAAGTATGTAAACACGATTGATGATAGATTCTCATTGACAAAGTCGATAACAAAGTATGTAAACAGGATTGATGATAGATTCTCATTGACAAAGTCGATAACAAAGTATGTAAACAGGATTGATGATAGATTCTCATTGACAAAGTCGATAACAAAGTATGTAAACAGGATTGATGATAGATTCTCATTGACAAAGTCGATAACAAAGTATGTAAACAGGATTGATGATAGATTCTCATTGACAAAGTCGATAACAAAGTATGTAAACACGATTGATGATAGATTCTCATTGACAAAGTCGATAACAAAGTATGTAAACAGGATTGATGATAGATTCTCATTGACAAAGTCGATAAAAACCATATGTAAACAGGATTGATGATAGATTCTCATTGACAAAGTCGATAACGAAGTATGTAAACAGGATTGATGATAGATTCTCATTGACAAAGTCGATAACAAAGTATGTAAACAGGATTGATGATAGATTCTCATTGACAAAGTCGATAACAAAGTATGTAAACACAATTGATGATAGATTCTCATTGACAAAGTGGATAACGAAGTATGTAAACAGGATTGATGATAGATTCTCATTGACAAAGTCGATAACAAAGTATGTAAACACGATTGATGATAGATTCTCATTGACAAAGTCGATAACAAAGTATGTAAACAGGATTGATGATAGATTCTCATTGACAAAGTCGATAACAAAGTATGTAAACAGGATTGATGATAGATTCTCATTGACAAAGTCGATAACGAAGTATGTAAACAGGATTGATGATAGATTCTCATTGACAAAGTCGATAACAAAGTATGTAAACACGATTGATGATAGATTCTCATTGACAAAGTCGATAACAAAGTATGTAAACAGGATTGATGATAGATTCTCATTGACAAAGTCGATAACAAAGTATGTAAACAGGATTGATGATAGATTCTCATTGACAAAGTCGATAACGAAGTATGTAAACACGATTGATGATAGATTCTCATTGACAAAGTCGATAACAAAGTATGTAAACAGGATTGATGATAGATTCTCATTGACAAAGTCGATAACAAAGTATGTAAACAGGATTGATGATAGATTCTCATTGACAAAGTCGATAACAAAGTATGTAAACAGGATTGATGATAGATTCTCATTGACAAAGTCGATAACAAAGTATGTAAACAGGATTGATGATAGATTCTCATTGACAAAGTCGATAACGAAGTATGTAAACACGATTGATGATAGATTCTCATTGACAAAGTCGATAACAAAGTATGTAAACACAATTGATGATAGATTCTCATTGACAAAGTCGATAACAAAGTATGTAAACAGGATTGATGATAGATTCTCATTGACAAAGTCGATAACAAAGTATGTAAACACGATTGATGATAGATTCTCATTGACAAAGTCGATAACAAAGTATGTAAACAGGATTGATGATAGATTCTCATTGACAAAGTCGATAACAAAGTATGTAAACAGGATTGATGATAGATTCTCATTGACAAAGTCGATAACAAAGTATGTAAACAGGATTGATGATAGATTCTCATTGACAAAGTCGATAACAAAGTATGTAAACAGGATTGATGATAGATTCTCATTGACAAAGTCGATAACAAGTATGTAAACAGGATTGATGATAGATTCTCATTGACAAAGTCGATAACAAAGTATGTAAACAGGATTGATGATAGATTCTCATTGACAAAGTCGATAACAAAGTATGTAAACAGGATTGATGATAGATTCTCATTGACAAAGTCGATAACAAAGTATGTAAACACGATTGATGATAGATTCTCATTGACAAAGTCGATAACGAAGTATGTAAACAGGATTGATGATAGATTCTCATTGACAAAGTCGATAACAAAGTATGTAAACACGATTGATGATAGATTCTCATTGACAAAGTCGATAACGAAGTATGTAAACAGGATTGATGATAGATTCTCATTGACAAAGTCGATAACGAAGTATGTAAACAGGATTGATGATAGATTCTCATTGACAAAGTCGATAACGAAGTATGTAAACAGGATTGATGATAGATTCTCATTGACAAAGTCGATAACAAAGTATGTAAACAGGATTGATGATAAGATTCTCATTGACAAAGTCGATAACGAAGTATGTAAACAGGATTGATGATAGATTCTCATTGACAAAGTCGATAACGAAGTATGTAAACAGGATTGATGATAGATTCTCATTGACAAAGTCGATAACAAAGTATGTAAACAGGATTGATGATAGATTCTCATTGACAAAGTCGATAACGAAGTATGTAAACAGGATTGATGATAGATTCTCATTGACAAAGTCGATAACAAAGTATGTAAACACAGGATTGATGATAGATTCTCATTGACAAAGTCGATAACAAAGTTATGTAAACAGGATTGATGATAGATTCTCATTGACAAAGTGGATAACGAAGTATGTAAACACGATTGATGATAGATTTTCATTGACAAAGTCGATAACAAAGTATGTAAACACGATTGATGATAGATTCTCATTGACAAAGTCGATAACGAAGTATGTAAACAGGATTGATGATAGATTCTCATTGACAAAGTCGATAACGAAGTATGTAAACAGGATTGATGATAGATTCTCATTGACAAAGTCGATATGTAAACACCATGTATGTAAACAGGATTGATGATAGATTCTCATTGACAAAGTCGATAACAAAGTATGTAAACAGGATTGATGATAGATTCTCATTGACAAAGTCGATAACGAAGTATGTAAACACGATTGATGATAGATTCTCATTGACAAAGTCGATAACGAAGTATGTAAACAGGATTGATGATAGATTCTCATTGACAAAGTCGATAACAAAGTATGTAAACAGGATTGATGATAGATTCTCATTGACAAAGTCGATAACAAAGTATGTAAACAGGATTGATGATAGATTCTCATTGACAAAGTCGATAACGAAGTATGTAAACAGGATTGATGATAGATTCTCATTGACAAAGTCGATAACAAAGTATGTAAACACGATTGATGATAGATTCTCATTGACAAAGTCGATAACAAAGTATGTAAACAGGATTGATGATAGATTCTCATTGACAAAGTCGATAACGAAGTATGTAAACAGGATTGATGATAGATTCTCATTGACAAAGTCGATAACAAAGTATGTAAACAGGATTGATGATAGATTCTCATTGACAAAGTCGATAACAAAGTATGTAAACAGGATTGATGATAGATTCTCATTGACAAAGTCGATAACAAAGTATGTAAACAGGATTGATGATAGATTCTCATTGACAAAGTCGATAACAAAGTATGTAAACAGGATTGATGATAGATTCTCATTGACAAAGTCGATAACAAAGTATGTAAACAGGATTGATGATAGATTCTCATTGACAAAGTCGATAACGAAGTATGTAAACAGGATTGATGATAGATTCTCATTGACAAAGTCGATAACAAAGTATGTAAACAGGATTGATGATAGATTCTCATTGACAAAGTCGATAACGAAGTATGTAAACAGGATTGATGATAGATTCTCATTGACAAAGTCGATAACGAAGTATGTAAACAGGATTGATGATAGATTCTCATTGACAAAGTCGATAACGAAGTATGTAAACACGATTGATGATAGATTCTCATTGACAAAGTCGATAACAAAGTATGTAAACAGGATTGATGATAGATTCTCATTGACAAAGTCGATAACAAAGTATGTAAACACGATTGATGATAGATTCTCATTGACAAAGTCGATAACAAAGTATGTAAACAGGATTGATGATAGATTCTCATTGACAAAGTCGATAACAAAGTATGTAAACAGGATTGATGATAGATTCTCATTGACAAAGTCGATAACAAAGTATGTAAACACGATTGATGATAGATTCTCATTGACAAAGTCGATAACAAAGTATGTAAACACGATTGATGATAGATTCTCATTGACAAAGTCGATAACAAAGTATGTAAACAGGATTGATGATAGATTCTCATTGACAAAGTCGATAACAAAGTATGTAAACAGGATTGATGATAGATTCTCATTGACAAAGTCGATAACAAAGTATGTAAACAGGATTGATGATAGATTCTCATTGACAAAGTCGATAACAAAGTATGTAAACACGATTGATGATAGATTCTCATTGACAAAGTCGATAACAAAGTATGTAAACAGGATTGATGATAGATTTTCATTGACAAAGTCGATAACAAAGTATGTAAACAGGATTGATGATAGATTCTCATTGACAAAGTCGATAACGAAGTATGTAAACAGGATTGATGATAGATTCTCATTGACAAAGTCGATAACAAAGTATGTAAACAGGATTGATGATAGATTCTCATTGACAAAGTCGATAACAAAGTATGTAAACACGATTGATGATAGATTCTCATTGACAAAGTCGATAACAAAGTATGTAAACAGGATTGATGATAGATTCTCATTGACAAAGTCGATAACAAAGTATGTAAACACCATTATGATAGATTCTCATTGACAAAGTCGATAACAAAGTATGTAAACAGGATTGATGATAGATTCTCATTGACAAAGTCGATAACAAAGTATGTAAACACGATTGATGATAGATTCTCATTGACAAAGTCGATAACGAAGTATGTAAACAGGATTGATGATAGATTCTCATTGACAAAGTCGATAACGAAGTATGTAAACAGGATTGATGATAGATTCTCATTGACAAAGTCGATAACAAAGTATGTAAACAGGATTGATGATAGATTCTCATTGACAAAGTCGATAACAAAGTATGTAAACAGGATTGATGATAGATTCTCATTGACAAAGTCGATAACAAAGTATGTAAACAGGATTGATGATAGATTCTCATTGACAAAGTCGATAACAAAGTATGTAAACAGGATTGATGATAGATTCTCATTGACAAAGTCGATAACAAAGTATGTAAACAGGATTGATGATAGATTCTCATTGACAAAGTCGATAACAAAGTATGTAAACAGGATTGATGATAGATTCTCATTGACAAAGTCGATAACAAAGTATGTAAACAGGATTGATGATAGATTCTCATTGACAAAGTCGATAACAAAGTATGTAAACAGGATTGATGATAGATTCTCATTGACAAAGTCGATAACAAAGTATGTAAACAGGATTGATGATAGATTCTCATTGACAAAGTCGATAACGAAGTATGTAAATAGGATTGATGATAGATTCTCATTGACAAAGTCGATAACAAAGTATGTAAACAGGATTGATGATAGATTCTCATTGACAAAGTCGATAACGAAGTATGTAAACAGGATTGATGATAGATTCTCATTGACAAAGTCGATAACAAAGTATGTAAACAGGATTGATGATAGATTCTCATTGACAAAGTTGATAACAAAGTATGTAAACAGGATTGATGATAGATTCTCATTGACAAAGTCGATAACAAAGTATGTAAACAGGATTGATGATAGATTCTCATTGACAAAGTCGATAACAAAGTATGTAAACAGGATTGATGATAGATTCTCATTGACAAAGTGGATAACAAAGTATGTAAACAGGATTGATGATAGATTCTCATTGACAAAGTCGATAACAAAGTATGTAAACAGGATTGATGATAGATTCTCATTGACAAAGTCGATAACAAAGTATGTAAACAGGATTGATGATAGATTCTCATTGACAAAGTCGATAACGAAGTATGTAAACAGGATTGATGATAGATTCTCATTGACAAAGTCGATAACGAAGTATGTAAACAGGATTGATGATAGATTCTCATTGACAAAGTCGATAACGAAGTATGTAAACAGGATTGATGATAGATTCTCATTGACAAAGTCGATAACAAAGTATGTAAACAGGATTGATGATAGATTCTCATTGACAAAGTCGATAACAAAGTATGTAAACAGGATTGATGATAGATTCTCATTGACAAAGTCGATAACAAAGTATGTAAACAGGATTGATGATAGATTCTCATTGACAAAGTCGATAACGAAGTATGTAAACAGGATTGATGATAGATTCTCATTGACAAAGTCGATAACAAAGTATGTAAACAGGATTGATGATAGATTCTCATTGACAAAGTCGATAACAAAGTATGTAAACAGGATTGATGATAGATTCTCATTGACAAAGTCGATAACAAAGTATGTAAACAGGATTGATGATAGATTCTCATTGACAAAGTCGATAACAAAGTATGTAAACAGGATTGATGATAGATTCTCATTGACAAAGTCGATAACAAAGTATGTAAACAGGATTGATGATAGATTCTCATTGACAAAGTCGATAACAAAGTATGTAAACAGGATTGATGATAGATTCTCATTGACAAAGTCGATAACGAAGTATGTATGTAAACAATTGATGATAGATATGATTCTCATTGACAAAGTCGATAACGAAGTATGTAAACAGGATTGATGATAGATTCTCATTGACAAAGTCGATAACAAAGTATGTAAACAGGATTGATGATAGATTCTCATTGACAAAGTCGATAACGAAGTATGTAAACAGGATTGATGATAGATTCTCATTGACAAAGTCGATAACGAAGTATGTAAACACGATTGATGATAGATTCTCATTGACAAAGTCGATAACAAAGTATGTAAACAGGATTGATGATAGATTCTCATTGACAAAGTCGATAACAAAGTATGTAAACAGGATTGATGATAGATTCTCATTGACAAAGTCGATAACAAAGTATGTAAACAGGATTGATGATAGATTCTCATTGACAAAGTCGATAACGAAGTATGTAAACACGATTGATGATAGATTCTCATTGACAAAGTCGATAACAAAGTATGTAAACAGGATTGATGATAGATTCTCATTGACAAAGTCGATAACAAAGTATGTAAACAGGATTGATGATAGATTCTCATTGACAAAGTCGATAACAAAGATGTAAACAGGATTGATGATAGATTCTCATTGACAAAGTCGATAACAAGTATGTAAACGATTGATGATAGATTCTCATTGACAAAGTCGATAACAAAGTATGTAAACAGGATTGATGATAGATCTCATTGACAAAGTCGATAACAAGTATGTAAAACAGATTGATGATAGATTCTCATTGACAAAGTCGATAACAAGTATGTAAACAGGATTGATGATAGATTCTCATTGACAAAGTCGATAACAAAGTATGTAAACAGGATTGATGATAGATTCTCATTGACAAAGTCGATAACAAAGTATGTAAACAGGATTGATGATAGATTCTCATTGACAAAGTCGATAACAAAGTATGTAAACAGGATTGATGATAGATTCTCATTGACAAAGTCGATAACAAAGTATGTAAACAGGATTGATGATAGATTCTCATTGACAACAAAGTCGATAACAAAGTATGTAAACAGGATTGATGATAGATTCTCATTGACAAAGTCGATAACAAAGTATGTAAACACGATTGATGATAGATTCTCATTGACAAAGTCGATAACAAAGTATGTAAATAGGATTGATGATAGATTCTCATTCTTATTGAAATAAGTGTTCATCGTCCATGTTTTATGAAAAGAAAAAGGCACTGAAATATTTGAAAGTTTAAATATTGCAAAATATAAAGGCAATTTTTAATTTGTAAAAAACAACACTGACACAAATTAATTTCCATGGTGACAGCTGGTGGCAAAAGATCACTTTGCTGTTAATCGACGAGTTCTTGTTGACTTGGAAGGGATCAAATGGGCCAAGAAAACCTGGGCAAAGGGACTAGACCCTGCAGTCATCAATGTACTCATAGGTAAGTTTTACTGTGCTCCTGTGGCCCATACGTGGATGGCTTCTGTATCATTCTTCAACAAACTTGTTAAATACATTACATAATAAATCGTAAATCTAATGAATTGTCAAGCATATAGAAGTAAGATATAAACATGCACAGAAGCAATATAAAAATTATGAAAAGAAAAGAACCAGGTATTCAGAATGAGTTAATGTTCTTTGTTCAACAATACCAGTACTGAGAAGGACATCAGTTAATCTCAAATCGTGACAACAGTACACAATTCATTCAAAGTCTGATATAATAATGTGTGTCCTTTTCAGGGTCCTGTACTGTTGAATCCCTAGGCAGACTGACCCCCTCATCTGATTACACAGACTGCCTGGCGCCTGCTGATTTTGTGTAAGTATTGCATAAGTACTAATTTAAAAGGAAAACCTTTCCTTAGCTGTATAATGGAAAAATCTCCAAGCTAGGGACGACATACTTAAGATATTGAGATTAAGACAAATAGTGATTGAATTTTATTGACTTGGATGTCACTACATCCAAAGGTCAAGAATCATTTGTAGAATGTGAGACTTTTATTATCAACTCCGCAACTTCACCATTGGGAGATTTACTTGGGTTTTATTATCTGAAAAAAAAGTGAAACAAAATTGAAAAGAAATAAATGGTCATTAGGATAAAGTTAATGTTAGAAGTTTCAAATAGGGCTGTTACGAGTACCCGGTTACGGGTCGGGTTGGGGATGTAACCGGGTCAAAAAATGTGTACCCGGGTACCCGTCAAAATAGGACAATTCGTCTGGATGTACGTAAACAAGTCTAGAACTTATATTAAAAGTAGTACAAAATCCAACTCATTTGTCTTTTCACTCACCAAGGATGACACCTTATCATTTTCACATGCAACATTGTTCCAATTTTTATTTCTCATGACCGTCTTTTGATGCGAGAACAATCTACTTGACAGACATGTGCACTTAAATAGGTCACACTATAGTCATATCGGATAACACTAGAGACCGTCCGAATGAAGACTATGATATGTCACATGACTTCCTAGTACTTCCTGTTGCGCATGTGCAAAAACGTTTCCTCTCGGACTGGTATATGCTACAGACACACTGGTTAAACTGACACTTTATGGCAGCTCATTAGCAATTATGGATGTCCAATAGAAATGAAGTAGACAATTAATTATCTTTACTGAACTCACATATGATTTCATCGAATCTCCATCGATCAACCAATCTTCCCAAACAGCAAACATAACGTAACCCAATCTGTTACAAAAGCAGTAGCTCTGTGTCGTGTACCTGGGTACAGGTCGGGTACTAAAATTCGGGTACGCGGGGACAGAATTTAGTACCCGTGACAGCCCTAGTTTCAAAAACGGACTTTGATAAAATAACATTGTACATTAATAGGGCTAATATTCAGCAATCCGAAGACATTTATCCAGTACAAGAAATCTATCTTATTCTCATTCTCTGTTGCAGTTCCTCACGAGTATTCTGGAGTACCAGGGACGCACGTCGGCGCTGTGTTTACACCTGTCGGATCGTAGAAGTGAAACCTGAGAGTCCGAAATCAGTGAAGGTTGTCCTTAAGGATGTGACAATTATACACGATGAGAGCCACCCAGACTATGTGCCATTGTCCACCTTGGATATTCCTGGAGTGAATCTCTTTCCTGATATGGAATCTCTAAACAATAATAACAACAACAGTTTTAAATCAGACATTATCGATCTTTCAGGAGAATCATGTGACTTCGAGACGTCTGCTAATTACCAGCCATCCAGTGTTCACGGTCTGAGTTCAAATTATAATGGAAGTTCATCGATTGTAACCAGTTCTCAGTCAGACAATCTTAGTAGTTCTTGGCCTCTCGTGAAAAAGAAAAAGGTTGATTTGTCGGTGCTGTCACCGAAAACTCTGAAACTCCTGAACATCAAAGATCCAGAGAAGTACAAGAAAAGTGTCGAGCCAGAGAAGCCGCCAGTAAAACCAGCGGCGACACCTAGTGTAGTTACTGAGAATAACTTCAGTGGATTCCTGACGAAGATTGCTGATCGTCTTAACCAAGCAGCTGCTCGTAATATTGGTCAGAAAGACGGCAACAAAACGCCACCATTGGCTCGAAAGCCTGGAAGGGCAAGGTCAAGTTCTGTTGATCGGATGACAACCTCAAGATCCAATTCTGTGGAGCGTTTTGTACCTTCTCCTCTCTCACATGTGAGATCTAAATCTGTGGAACGGTCTATGACATCCCCTTTGTCAAGGTCAAGATCAAACTCTACAGAGAGAGAGTACCTAGCAAGTTCACCCGGTGTCCTGGTTGGTAGTAGCAATGACCTAAATAATGATAAAGAAATTCCGCGTACAAAAGACTCTGAAAGCGACGGAAACACAACTTTTTCTACAGTTTCTGCTGAGGAATCTATGGATCAATCAGGGTTAACAATAGACTCTAGCCTTGAACCAATCGTAGAGGAAGGAAGTCAAGAAAACATTCAAGAAACTGTGATTGTGCTGCCAGAAGACTGTGGGGAACTCACTGAAGAGGAAGTGCTAGCAATAGCTCAGGCAGCCTTGGAACAGAATGAAAGTATGGAAGTACAGGAGGAGGAATCAGGTTGTGAAGAAAAATTGGATACATTGCAGAAAAATCTAGAAGAAGGCCAAGCAGAAAGCAATTTTGATGAACAAACTGATTGTCAGAAAATGGAGACAAATGATGACATCATGGAGGGGGAGACAACCACCAAAAATTCTGAGGAAGAAATGCAGACATCTTCAGATCCATTGAGGCAAACGAACAAGTCTAGTTCTGATGATTCAAGGGAGACTACGACGGATCAATTTGCTGAAGTATCATATGATCAACAGGAGATAACTACCATTGATTCTGATGAACTGAGAGAGACGTCTCCAAGTTTACAAGGAGAGTCAACCACAGATCACTCCATTGGAGAAAGGGAGAAAAGTATGGATATCCAGTGTGATACAAAACAATCTAATGATGAAATACAGGAAAATTCTGTAAATAAGTTGGGTGTTACAAGTGAATTGCCTTCTGATGACATGAAAGAAACATTACTTGATCATTCTGATGTGAAAATGAACGTTTCAGATCCTCCAGACAACAGTTTGCAGACGGTCAAGAAGTGCATGGCCGTGGACTCAGAGACAAATGTACCATCAGGCTCTGTGGATAGTAATGATCAGAGGGAGATCCCTCGAGTGGATTTAACCAGTGATTCGTCTGACGAGTTAGAAGCTGATTTAGACAATGTTATACTCATAGACATCAACAAAGGGTGTGAAGAAGAGGAGGGGTCCGTGAACACAGGGCAGGAACTAGACATTTACAAAGAGAATGAAGAAGAGGAAGGGATGGTGAACATAGGACAGGAATCAGACATTAACAAAGAGGGAGAGGTGGAGGGGTCAGTAAACACAGGAAAGGAACTAGTAGATTGGAATGAGGATTTGTATTTGTGTAGCACTTCTGGACAATTCAAACCTAAACAATTGCCTGAATTGCCCGTTAATCAGGACATTCAGGAAAGAGTGCTGCACAAATCTAATTCTAATGATTGTGTGACTGAATCTGCTACGACTGAAGATCAAGATAAATCTGTAGCAAACAAACATTTGACAGAAGAGTTGCAAGCTGAAAGCTCATCAGAATCGGCGTCAGAGAATGATTTGGCAGAGTCTGTGTCAGACAAAAGCTTGATGCCAGGACTAACAGAGAAACAAGATCAGATCTGTACAGGTAAATATAATTAATGAACAGGTAAAAAAAATTATCATGATACATATTTTATCAATCCCTCGCAATGCTATAGCTGGAAATTCTTTAAAAGAGTATTTTTATCCCCAAAAATACTTAGGGGGTTACTATCACTGTAGTTACATCCACCCCTGAACTGTATCATAGCAAATCTGAAGGCAGTTCAGGAGGAAAAAACTGACCACTTGAATTGCAGGCCTAAAGATGCTTCCTTTGAAGAATATTTAAGAGAGGGATCCCCAACTTCAGCGACTTTCAACTTCAAAGTCATATAGTTGTACCATTATTTGATTCTATTTATATATATGTACATCAAAGGACGAAACTACCTGTCTCCTATGTTGTCCAAACAGAGCCTTCAGTTTAGCTATGATGTAGTGTAGAGGTATATATAAAGACATTTGTGGTAACAATGTAATTTCAAGGATGATTGTTCACATTAATATGTTTGCAATATAATAAGTATGTTTGCAATATAACTAATGTAGAACAACAATTTGTGTTTAATCGTATATATATGTCTAATTAACACAAAAAATAATATAAAATAATTTATTTTGCTTTTGGTGCATGCACAGTCAAAACTTCATTCTATATAGAACATAGTGCCACGGAATTTTTTCGGGATGCAATTAATTATTTCTAATATATTTATCTTGAAGTGAAATTAGAAGCTCAAACTTTCCAATGGTGGTAATGGTGTAAAATAAGTAACTTTTGTAATTGAAGAAAATTACCAAATCGTCTGATCCTGTTTTTGATAGTGAAAAAAATACCATTTGTCAGCGGTGGAGCATCTTTAAAATTATATTTACCTTTACAATTACCAACCTTTCTGACATTGTTTTGTTATTCTTCAGATGAGGATGCAAGCGTAAGCAGCAGCTGTCATACAACCAGCCCTGCTATGGGGGACTCCAACGTGAATAATGGTCAGTCAAGTGTGACAAGTACGAGTGATGGAATATTGTCAGCCGATCAGGATGGAACTTACAGTCAGCAGACAGAAGACAGATGTGATTTGAGTAATGAAAACAGACTGTTAGTGGATAACAAAACCAAATCTGATGTAGAAAAGGAAAGCTTAAATAATGATGGGTTCATGGCTATAGATTTGACAGGCGATGACATGGAAGGTGATACAGAGGACACTAGCAGACCTGTGACAGAGCAAGGTAAAGGTTCGATAGAGAAAGTAGATATCATCAGTGTCACTGTGCTGGACCTCTCTGATACAACTGAGAAAGAGGATGTGCAGAAAGTCGTCAGACCAAAGTCGTCTGAGAAGGAAGAAAACATGCAGGAAGTCGCAGGACAAGAGTCGTCTGAGAAGGAAGATCTGCAGAAAGTCGTCAGGCGAGAGCCACTACATTTTCTGCGTCCAATTGAAATGGAAGAGGAGCCAGTTTTGGAAAGAAAATATCGTAAGAAATCCCCCAGTGGAAAATCTAAATATTTTAAAGATAAGAAGGATGGACAACAAGGTGATATAAAGGACAGGGATGTCCTCAATGCTTGTTTATTCACTTCCAAGGACAAGGAAAAAACAGACACAAATAACAAGAATTCTGAGCAGACAACAGTAGAAAATACGATTCATCTGAACATTCTGACAAAATCAATGGGACCACAGAGTTGTAGTAAAGATGAAGATGGCAGAAATTTAAGAATCCTTGAGAGTCAAGCCCGAGAGAACATAGACCTGTCACATAGAACCACTGAGGGATCCCAGGTCTTGGAGCCAATTTATAATGCCAGAAATGAGCTGATTGGACATCGTATTGTTGCCAATAGTAACAGCCAATCAGAAGCATCAAGTGAAGAGAAAAGAATTAGTCCGACGTCGGATCTTTGTGATATGGTTGTCAGGGAGTTAGTCTCAGAAAATCATGGAAACTTTCAGTCAGTAAAGTCAGATTTTTCGCAGTCAGAGGAATGTACTCCACAAGATCCAGGAGCTTTGGACAACCTTTCTTCCAATGAGAAAATGTTAGTTGACCCCGATATTACCAAGGGAGACAATTTTGTCAAAGATCAGACAGAAGCTAATATACCTGAAACATCTATTGAAACTGCTAAGGCAGATAAAGAAGACCAGATGTCAGACAATGAAATGGATGAAACAGCTGTCGCCAAGGACCAGTTGCTGGACAGCAATACCCAGAATGCATCAGCAATCACCACAACTCCAGTCAAACTGAAAACAGAGGAGGAGAAGCGATTAGAGAAAGAAAAAACAGAGATTCTCAAAGGCCTAGGACTGGCCCGAACTCCCACCGGGAATGAAGAAATATTTAGTCCTGATTCCAATAGCAAGTCAACACCACTTAAAAAATATCCGCTCCGCCACCGTCGGTCAAACTCCGGACATTCTGATGATAGTCCAGTAAAATCTGAAATGGACTGGTTGTCTGAGCAGAAGCTTCCCATTCACGAGGAAATTGCCCAGAAAATCAAAGCAGAAAGTCTCGCTAAGAGTATTCCAGGGGCCAAGGGACCATTCAAATGTCCAACTTGTAAGCGGCTTTATCGTACACGAGAAAGCTTTAAAACTCATGTGAAATCCTGTGACTTTGAAGTGAGTACGAGTGATGAGGAGGAAGAGGAAGAGGAGGAAGAGAAAGTGAAGGATGGAAGGAGGCGATATTCAGTACGAGAACACACAATGGATGCAAGAAAGGCGATGGAAGGGGAAATGCGAGCACGGGTGGTACTACAAAATAGGGAGACATCGCCCACCAAAAAACGTGGGCGTCCAAAACGACCACTGCATGATGATACTAAAGAGTCTTCAAATCACACAGGAAGTCCTCTCACAGATGATGGCACACCTCCTGTCAAGCGTGGGCGGGGAAGGCCAAGGTTGTCGCTTGAAGTAGTGCCTGACAAGCAGTCCAAGATTGGAGTAACAAAAACACCAGAGGAATGCAGTACCAAAGGAAAGAGGGGCAGACTTCCAAAGCTGAAGTCGCCTGTGTCTGAGAAGAGTCCTGTCCAAGCCAGTTCAATAGTTCAGAACACTTCTCCAGTTGCACTGATCAGGAAAAGGGGACGGCTACTTCTGAATAGTCCAAAAGGAAAACCGGAGGAAGAAAGTGTTACGAAAACAGGAATAAAAAGATCACCACTTAAAAGTTTATCCCCAAAAAAGCCAGATATTGTACGAAAAAGAGGACGTCCGTCATTGAAGTTCTCTCCAAAAAAAGTACTTGAAGAGGAGCTACCTCAAAAGCGAGAAAGGCTCTCAGGTGGAGGATTAAAATATCCTCCTCATCGCAGTCCAAGTCTGATGGGGTCACCAAGGGGCAGAGGTCAGGTCGGGTCACCAAGGGGCAAAGGTCAGGCCATGTCACCAAGGGGTAGAGGTCAGGCCAGGTCACCAAGGGGCAGAGGTCAGGTCGACACACCAAGGGGTAGAGGAAGACCGCCCAAGATCAATTCTCCATCAGTAAAAATTGAATGTGAAGAAGATGTTTCACCAGAAAAAACAGAAGAACAAAAAACTGCTGTGCAAACTGGGGAGATCTCACCGACCAAAAGGCGAGGACGACCACCCAAAATACCTAAATCCCCAGAGCACATTGACAATAAACTGGTAAAAGATCGACTGTCAATATTCGAAATATTTAATTCAGTGGAGGGAAGTGCTAAAAAAGTGAATTCTTCAGAGGAAACTGAGAAGGATTCAAATTCATCACCAGATACTAAAGAATCGGTCAAATCACCTGAAGTAAAGCGAAAGAGAGGCAGGCCTCCCAAAAATAAGAAGGTACAAAAGAAGGATCCTGAGAAAAGTAGTGAAGACAACAAGCCACTAGAGGGAGGCATATTAAGTTCAGAGGTCAGAGGTCGCAAATCAGACTTGAAGGTCAAGGACGGTGTTTATACAGAAAGTGGCAGGCCATCGAGAAGAACAGCTTCACTAGCATTGCAGAAGTTTGAGGACAACTTAGGGACGGATACTGACGATACTTTAGATACCGATGGCAATTCTACAGCAGGAAGTGATGAGTTCAAGGAGGGTAACTCTGATGAGGTAGGAACGCAAAAGGTTAACAACGAGGATAATGATGATGATGATGATACACCAGCTAGCTCCAGAAAGAAGCAAAACTTCAGTAAACTTACAGGTTCAACACAGGACCAGGAAGAAAAAAAGGGAAATAACTCTAAAGTAGACAACAACAAGGCTTTAGAAGGTAGTAGTGCTATGTCTGCCATTGTGATTGACAGTGAAAATGAGGAAGAATCTTTCCAGACAGGTGAGACAAAGACAATCAATAAGAGACTTAGTAATAAAGTATCTATCCGTATATACGGAAGCTCTTCCCAACGGTCTTCGTCATTAACAACTGATACAAAAGACGATTCCATCAAAGAAGAGAGTTCAACTGAGGATGGTGAAAATACAAGTGCTACAACACTGAATCCAGAGGCTGGTAATAAAAAGGTTTGTGGAACTGAACTTGCTAAAGATCAACAACAAAGTCCCATTGAGGCTTTAGACAGTGTAAAATCAGTGGTGTCCAGCTCATCGGGAGGGAAAATGATGACAGCTTCTAGTGTTCAGACGGAGGATAGCGATGATCAACAGGAACCCGAGTCCAACGTTCCTTCGTGGTGGGGAAATACAAGCTTGGAGTCAAATGTGAGGGCAGGCAGCTCAGAGTCAAGTGCCAAGGCAGGAAACACCAGTAACACTCGTATTGGTGAGAATATGGTTCATCCGACAACGCCTTTGTCTATCCGGGGTCTGCTACAGCAGAAGATGGCCATTGCTCCAAAAGAGAAACCCAGCTCACTTATGACAATTAAAAGACAGAAAAGTGCTGATTCATTTAAAGAGGATATAAGAAGCATACTGCCTGTTCTACCTGCTAATATAGTTGAGCAGTTACGCGATCCTAAGCAACGAATTGCAGCCATGACACTGATCAACGATCTTATCAGTGTGAAATCTGCTTCAGATTCAGCAAAGTCGATGTCACAACCGAAAATGGAGACGAAAACTGTAGAAGACGTCTCGCCAATTCAGAAATTTACCCTGCCAAGAACTGTTAACACACGAGAGGCTATACAAAATTATGTCCGATCTCATATCGGCCAACGTAACAAAGAGGTGATAGAAGAATCACCACAACAGTCAAACATCCTTCCATGTCAACAGGAGACTCCAGAGCCATCCTACCAAATAGTTTCCCCCAGTGATCCTCGCCTACTGTCACCTGCAGCTGTGGCCACAGGTTTCCAGGTGATGTCCCCGACCAACAATCTGGCTGGGTCTATGGTTCAGGTGGCCGGCGGTCTGTCATATCAACTCTCACAACCACAACCAGTTGCCCAGTTAACGCCACGGATACCCATAGCAACAAACAGGACCAATCAGTTACCACAACTTGCGCCCCAACTACAGGTTCATACGCCCAGGGTGTCCATTTCTCCCTTGTTACAACCGAAAGTGAGTCCTCAGATTCTCGGCACTATGGCAAACATTCAACAACTTCAAAACCTCCAGTCAACACAGTTACCTCCCTTTAACATTTCGCCTAGCCCAGTTAGTGTAACGCAGCAAACTTTTACTCCATTTAGCATAGGATCTTCAGCCCAACCAGTTCTAGGCATGACTTCAACTCCGACCCCAATAGGTCAAAGGACAGTCTTTGTGGGGCCACCAGTGGGTACTTTACCGAACATTCCACAAGTTTCAGGAATCACCCAACAGGAAAGGGTTTCAAGGCTGCCAGGTACAGCTTTGATTCCTCAGGAAGTTTCCCCACAAATGTATGGTACCCCTGCAATGGTGAATAACACTCATCAGGGTTCAAATCCAATCATGACAGGAAATAGTAATCCTGTTTTGCATGGGCAGGCAGCAGAGAAAAAGAACCCAAACACCTTGGTCCGTATATTCGTGGACGGTAAACCTGTGGCAGTGACCACTGATCCGTCTGTACTCAACAACCATGACAAGTTGCTGTCGCGTCTTGGTTCAACGAATCTGCAAGCAGGAACTTACAGCATCACTGTAACTACTCACAAGATGTCCCTCAGTACCAATACGCTGACCATGGCCGGTCAGTCCTCGACGCCCAGTCCAGTGCCATTAGCTCCAAAAACTGACAATCGTGTGTTACAGTCGTTACTTAAAGCGCCACCTGCCTCTGGTCTTGGACCAAGCACCATGTTCCCAACGGTAACGACCTCCACGCAGGCAACCAGTGTCATGTCTACCGGTTCAACAACCACTGGCCATAATAGCAGTGCTGTGAAGAAATTCCTGACTAAGAAGGAGATGATGACCGTCTCTGGTATGAATCCTTATGTAAGGAGTTCAGACGGAAAAATGAGGCGGCCGATGATCAAACCAAACATCATTCACAAAAAACGGGCTTCAGGAAAGAAGATGCTGGTTACCATGGAGAAAAATGGAATGATCCAGGGGTCCATCGCAAAGGCGGTGATGAGAAAATTTGTGAGAAATAATATTGAAGTGTCGCCCAAAAAGAAAATTGTGTTCCGTGGTCTAACATCAAGTGAGGGAAACAAATCAGGTGTTTTAGAGAACTTGGAGGCGATTTCTTCAGCTACTTCAGAGGCACCTGGAACTAGTACAAGTAAACTGCCTGGTAGTGTAGCAGCCTCCCCAAGGATAAGGAAGCTCGCACATATAGGCAAGATAAAAGTGAGTGCAATCCCAAACACAGGCAAGATCAAAGTGAGTGCGATCGCAAATACTGGGAAGGCAAAAGTGAATGCAATCAAAAAGGGAATACGGAGGAGGAAGACTCCACTGAAAGCTAGGAATGTAGCGCTTCCTCACGTCACAGGTAAGATATCTATCATGCTGTACATAATAAGCCTTGATGGCACGTAGAAATTAGCAACACAAAGGAAAATTTGATCTATTTTGACTAGATAACATCTTCATTTCTTTTCTAGTCATTTACCAGTACCTAGTATTTAGGCGTCCATAATCGATATAAAACAAAAAATTTAAAAACATTTAAAAATTCAAAAAAGACTCTTAAGAAAAACTCAGTTGTGTCACAAAAAGTTTTGATGATTAATCATTTTAATACTAAAACTATATCATCATAATATATGATTAATTGGCAAAATTAAAAAAAAAAAATTGATTATTTGAAAATATTGACTCTTATTTGTATGGAGCACAGTGGTTCCAGTGTGTATACAGAGAACAGTCTCTGTGATTCTCATTTGATGTGTGTACAGTCTATTTCAAACGTTAATGAATGTTTTGTATGACCTTTAACAGGAGTGATGAGCCACCCCATCCTCCATGCACAGAAAGAACTGTTAACCTTACCGCAGCCTGCCGTGGAGGAGGAAGTGATTGCCACGCCCTACTCACGGGCGAACGACTCGCACACGCGACTACAGTCACGTGACGGTGCTCGCAGTAAAAATGAGCCGTTTCTGTCGTTTGAAATCAGCAGTGATGATGGGTTTACCTGCAAAGCTGACAGCATGGATGGTAGGTTTATGGGCTATACAACAAGATCCTTGTTTAATTTAGATTTGCAATTAATAAACAGTTAATAAAATCAGACTTGTAATTCCACTCCACTACAATGCTCAATGTTATGCTCCATACAAGATCTAACAACTCCCCATTCGGGGTCACCTCAGCATGACCCCTGGGCTAGTATTAGAATATCTTTGGGATGGACTGTTTGCCGTTTATACTTCAGAGAGAATCAACATTGATTGGCTAAACATACATTGTAGTCGTGCTGTCAGAGGTGTCCCCTAACAGGGCGTTGTTAGATCTTGTATTGAAGCTAAACGTAGAGCATTGTACTGGAGCGGAATTACAAGTCTAATATTAATTAGATTGAATTGATAACTGACTGGCTTTCATAGTATATTTTCAGTGGTATATTTAAACTGATAATTATTATAATTGTAATTTTGGGCAAAACTATGAAATTTGGAGAATTTTGCTGTCATAATAGATATCATCTTATCAAATATACCAATATTGAGGATATTGTTTTACATGTTTTGCTACTTCAAGGGTCAGATTTTTGGATCTTGTTTGACTAAGGTCGATTAATGGAAATTTTCATGCTGAATAATTTTTTTTTAATTTTTTATTCAGAAGGGACAACAATGTAGAGATTTAAAATAGTTTGAATCTTGGTTATGGAGACAATTGAACTTTTTTTGAACTGTTTTTTACAGAGGCCTGGCGACAGGTGGCAGAAAAGGTCCAAGATGCAAGGGTAGCGGCACGTATGAAGCAACTCTCTTTCCAAAGTAGGTATTTTTCGTAAAGGTTACAAGGGTTATGAAATAATATAGGACTAAAATTCTTGCTTAGGATATCCCATATTCTTCCAATATCCCATATTCTTCCATTCTTGTCCTACATTATCCTGTCATACGTCCTTTATTTATCCCCCGCTTTCATCGAAATGGGGGATATTAATTTGGGCCTGTCTCTCTGTCTGCCTGTCTGTCTGTGACGCTTGGTTTCCATGCAATAACTGCCTCAAATCAGACCCTATTTGGCGGAGTTATGGGCCTTTGATTAACGAAAGCGGGGGGATATAAATTCCATGAATTTGCTTGCTTCTTCATGTCTCATGTTCTTTCCAATATGGAGTGGAGATGGAGGAGTTAGGCAGTCAGAAATGATACAACTTTTTACAACCTCATTTATGATTTTATATATAAGATTTCTAGATAAGCAATGGATTGCCTGGAGAAAAGGACAATTTTAGGACGATACAGTGTGATTAGTAATATAAATATTTCTTTCAATTTGCATTGATCAACTGTAATGAATGTGATTCTGTTACAGGTATGAATGGCGTGACTATGTTCGGTGTAAATCACAACTCTCTGCGCTACCTCATAGAACAACTATACGGCATGCAGCACTTCCGTAACTACCAGACACTTTATCACCACTACGACCTCTCACCCGAGGAAGAGGTACGAATCCCAAAATACAATAAAAAACCAATCAAACACCAAACCAAATTAATAATATCAATAATTTCATTTACTACACAAAGTAGGCAAAGACAGTTGACCAGTCCACAAAAATACACATCAATTCGTAATTCTAAATGTTATAGTTTATAGTAATGGTGTATTTCTATAGCCAACATGTAAGAAGCTATTTATACTACTGTATCTAACAATAGGAAATACAATTTTCTGATAAGATCTTACGCCGTTGTCATGGTAATTGTTTTAGGAGCCTGCTGAGAATCCCACTGGCTGTATCAGGACGGAGGGTTACCACGGACGCAAACCATTCGACATGTTTAGCTTCCTTATGTCGACCTACCGTCGCAAACCTGACCCCATCCAAGTCGGCAAAAGTGATGTGGAAATGACTCTAAAATCCCAAAGGTTAGTAACAAGGACAAAGGTCAAAGTAACATGTACAAAGGCAAAGGTTAGTAACAAGGACAAAGGTCATATAGTAATGTATACAAAGACAGGTCAGTAACAAGGACAAAGGTCATATAGTAATGTATACAAAGACAGATCAGTAACAAGGGCAAAGGTCATATAGTAATGTATACAAAGACAAAGGTAAGTAACAAGGGCAAAGGTCATATATACAGGCAAAAGTCATTATATGGCAAAAGTCATAAAAAAGGCGAGGTCTTAGTGAAAAGAAGAAAAAAAATTGAGAACCAGAATGGCTGGCTTTCTGCAAGGGAAAAAACATAGAATGAAACAAACAATACTAAGTCGAACACATGTTTTCATTGTTACAGACGTGCCACCAGTATGGATCTGCCGATGGCCATGAGGTTCAGGAAGCTGAAGGAGCACTCTAGGGAGGCTGTCGGTGTCTACAGGTAAATCTAACATGGCTGACTGATTGACAGAGATACATTTCAGTAATAACTTATGTTCTAATGGAATCTTATGGTAAAAAAATTAGTCATTTAAAGTGAATAGTCGGGCAAAGAAAACCAGTCATTTAAAGTGAATAGTCGGGCAAAGAAAACCAGTCTAAATGCATTCATTGGCCTTCCAAAAGTTCTCACATATTAATATGACGGCCAAGTTCTGCTTACGTTTCCCAGTTCTGACCATTATAGTAAAGGAAAGTTGAAAGCATTGAAAGTGAGGCTGCGTGTAAATGTAACCACGGACATAGTCAGCCGGGAGGACGTTTTAGGATTCCTATACTTTAAATTAATTTCTTCGTACGCAGACAGATTTTTGTGAGAGATTTTATTTTTCTATTTCATAAGAAATTATACTGGATACATTCACACCATTTTTACCGACTTTAGCCATCCTTGCCCGACTGTTCACTTTAATAATATGGTAAAAAGTTAGTCATTTAATAATTGGATATCATTGGAATGAAAAGAAATCAGTGTTTTCAAATGGCAAAGTAAATTAAGGTAGTTGATGGTTATGCAAAAATGAATGCATTGATTAATTTTGAAGGGGGAAAAAAATGCGTTGATATCATAAAGACAATAAAAATGTTTAGTTTGTCAGAAGACACTGTAGAAACCAACTACTGTAAACTAGCATTGTCGTGCATAATAAGATTTTCGTATTGATTTAAATTCATGATTTAGAGTTTAAAAAAATAACCCACAATGAACTTGTGATTGAAACCTGTACATGGGCTTGTTGTAGATCCCCTATACACGGCCGAGGACTGTTCTGTAAAAGGAACATAGACGGAGGGGAAATGATCATAGAGTATGCAGGGGAGGTCATTCGCTCTTCTCTCACTGACAAGCGGGAAAAATATTACGAGAGTAAGGTAAGTATATAATACCACTGATATTGTCTGTGTTCCTAAACCATTCTATCTCTGACAGGTTCAATAGGGGCTTGTTTATATATATATATCTTTCATCAGGACATGAACTGTGATGATTAAGGTGGCCATGTGGTTAAGACCTCCAGACATATTACCACAAGCCCTCCACTTCTGCTTTGCATGTTCAAATCCCATGTGTGGCAGTGGCCATGTACTAACTGCTGGGCAGTGGTTTTTCTCTGGGTACTCTGGCAAAGCTTTTTTGTCCATAAATGCCTGACTGTTAATATGATATCAAACTAATAAAACCAAAAGGGATGATTACATTCTATCTACATGTTGTTTCTACTTTTTATGCCCCATCTGGAAATGTGGGACGGAGGAGAGATAATATACACATGTCTGTCCTGTCTCTGTCCAATCATGTCCCATTCAGATTGTACATGATTTCAACATTTTACTGACCATGTTTGATTTGAGAAGGGCCTCATAGTGACAGGACACTGTAACAACAACAAGAGAACACTAATTATTAATTATCTAATTATTATTTACAGGGAATTGGGTGTTACATGTTCCGTATCGATGATATGGATGTTGTGGATGCTACAATGAGGGGAAGTGCAGCTCGTTTTATCAACCACTCTTGTGAGGTAAGGCATCCATAGTAAAGCCTACAGTAAAGACTTAAAGCAAACACTTGCAGCAAATATTTAATGCAAGCTCTTTAGCAAAGTCTTACTACAGTAAGCTCTTTTGTGACAAAAAGTTTAGTATTTACTTGATTTAATAGTAGTATAGAAATTATTGGTAATAAGTAAAGAGAAGGTTTCAATTCTTTTAAAACAATTCTTTTTTAATTCCTAAATTTATGAGGAAACAAATTGTACATTAAAACAAATCACGCTTTGTTTTCCAAATTACAAGGAGTGAGGTTAACCCAAATAAAACACACATGGTACCATATTTTCTGTATGTTTATGTAGCCCTATGCTTATCAAGGTTCTGGTGTTGTGGACTAATTTGACTTTTCTGTTGCAGCCCAACTGTTATTCCAAAGTTATACAGGTGGACGGCAAGAAACACATAGTTATTTTTGCCAGTAGAGCGTAAGTACCTCCAATAATAGAATTTGAGATTATTTCTGATTCAGAAATATTTTAGTTCGATCGCTGATATTAAATAATTTCATTGGTGTTAGTAGTGAATTCTAGTTTATATGGTAAAAAGTTGATGAGATGACAGTGTCAGATTGAAAAACATGTCTCCAAATTTATTTATTTTCACATCCAAAACAATATAGCATATCGGGGTTCATAGAAGTTTGGAAAAATATCTTTGCGAAACAAGAAAGAAAATAGATTCTTTCTCAGAAATGAATAATAAGGCCTTCGACTTTTATTCAAAGGCCATCATTAATGTCTGCTTTGTAAATCTCTCCAATATCATCAATTTATGTCGAATTTTTGTGCATGTAAGCAAGTACAATGTATGACATGAATATAAATGATGCAAGGATTATGAATTCAGTCATTGATATTTTAGCTGAGAAAATACCCACAAACAGATTTTATAAAGTTACAATTTCATCTTTGTAGAATAAAGAGGGGCGAGGAATTGACGTATGATTACAAGTTCCCAATAGAGGAGGTGAAAATCCCTTGTACTTGTGGACAAAAAAGATGTCGCAAGTACTTGAACTAAGGACTCAACACTTCTCAATAAATACAACAAAAATCCTAATACATTGTACCTGAACTAAGGACTCAACCTTTCTCAGTAAAGATGGCAAAAATCCTAACATCAGAACTGAAGACTCAACATTTCTCAATAAATGCGACAAAAACCCTAATACCTGAATTGAGAACTCAGCATTTCTCAGTTCAGATGGCAAAAATCCTAAGACCTGACTGAACACTCAACATTTCTCAATAAAGGTGACAAAAATCCTGTGTAATGCAACACATGATGTCACCAGCAGCTGACAAAGATTTTTACTTAAGTACTGTAAATTATTATTAATTATTACACAAAGGAGGAGAAATCTCATTCTATTAGGAAGAAAATGATGGAAGCTGTTCTATATCAGGAGTATGTGATTGTACTGGGACTGTAAGGAGAAAACTTTTTATATCCTTTTTGTCATCCATTAGTATGTGATCATTCCTATATAGAGATTCTAGTCAAAAAAGCTACCATGTACATTAATGAAGGTCAAACTTGACCTTTGACCTGTTCATGATCAGGAGGAGTTGAACTCAAAGATAAACCTTGAACTTTAATCTTCTAAAAATACAAATTTGTTGAATTTGTATGAGAATCCTTCACAAATTTTACCTTTCATAAACAATGATCAACCTTCATTTTGAACTTCCTTAAGGACTTGGATTTAAATTCAAAGATCAACCTTGAACTCTAACCTTTGCAGAAGGTGAAGATGACCTTGACCTTTGCTGCCTGTGAGGCAGGAACTTGTCTGTGATATTTTGTCTTTTTATGTTTTGGAGAAAAAATTCACACTGTTATTTATATGTGAACCCTGTTGATAAAAACCAGTGATACCAAGAGATTCAAATTGATTATTCATGAAACGTTTTTATAGAATATGAAGAATTTTCCCATTTTTTTTTCTTTTGTTTTATTTTTTTTTCATTTATTTCTTCTCTTTTTTGAAACATTAATGAATACAATGTCTCATTTGGTTAGTGGAGGCAGCTCTGAAGAATTTGCCTACCAAGTATTTTGTTGAATATATAGTGATGAACAAAGATGTACTGTATTTAATAGTGGCAGAAGATATTTACAGATTTGGAATGTGTTCATCAGTACTGTAAAAATGGCAATTAGATTTAAATTTTCAGTCACTACATATGTTTAATTATATATTATATCTTTTCCTAGTTAACTAAGAATATTGAACCATATTGATTAAGGAGTGAAATTGAATCATGAAAATAGAAATTAGTACTTATTTAATGATCATAAGTTACCTTTTTCTTCATGCAAAATAATGCTAATTTTCCACATATTTACATATAACGTGTAATTTGAGAAAGCACTGGAATGCTTAAGAGTATTTTCATACATGTACAGATATTTTTTTTATCAAACAAAATAAGTGCTAGATAAGTAATTAATTTAGAACATTTGACCTTGTTATTAGGATTAATACTTTAAAATTTGATTTCTAATATTTTGAAATACAAAACGAGAAAAATAAATTTGAAAATAAACAGTAGTGTATTAAGATTACTTCTAGATTCCTGCCAGAATAACGAGATATATCTACATATATAGTTCACATTAATTCCCGGTGATTATGGAATATCACAATTATTACGTAACAATTAGAACTGATAAAACAATATTTATTTAGTCATTTTGACTTTTAAGACTACAAATTATTAAGATTTGTTTCAGCTTTTGGTTCTCTCAGTATTTTTATCAATGTTTATTTAGTATATAATGATAATGAATCTATTTTGTGTCCTATTTCACTGCCATTTTAAGTCCTGTGGCGACTGTACAACATGAATGAAACACTACAAATAATACCCCACCAGGGCGACTTATTGGACCAAAATAAGGTATATTAATCCTGTTTGTATACATGTATATATTTTTTTCAAATTAAGCAGGGTCTTCATATTTTGTGTTTGAGCTAATGAAGTTTAAACTTTGCCGCGACGAAATAAAATTCAGCATACTTTATTCACTGAAATCCAATGTGCATTTTAACCAGTACAGACATCCTTTTCTTGGGTATTTTTCAATATTTTGAATGGTTTTCTCAAACACTCTGAAAATTTGGGTAATATGAAGTTAAAAAAAAAAAAATATAGTAACCTGTTCCATAGATCAATGTTTGCTCTTTCAGGAACCATTCTTACATGCATGATGATAGATATATCAATCATTTTCATTTGAAAATCATAGTTAAACAATCATGAGTTTTGTTTTCTGTTTTGTAACTTTTGTTGTATTTTGATATGTGTTTCTTTATCTGTAACCATTATACTGTTTATTTGGACTAGTCATAATTACTAGGTGTGTAATTTAGTCCATTTTAGATTTAAACAAGGCAATACTATGTATGTAGTAGGATTTTGTGTTCAATGACCGACTCTTCTATTATGTAGAGTCAAAACAAATGAAAGGTGCACTAGTACTGTATATTCCATAAAATTCAGTCCTATTTATTATGTCATGTGCATTTTTATTATCGGCCATAAGAGAGAGAGATAAAAACGAATCCTGTTATTTAAAAGTGATATATTGAGTAAAGGAAATGAATGTTTATTGAAAAATTGCACTGTGAAATGTAAGCAATACTGTATATATTTATATACATGTACAATTAGTTTTTGCACACAGGGACCTTGCACAAATTTCTAACCAAAAGTAGTTATATATATATTATATCATCATAAAAATGCCTACTGTTGGTTAGAAATTCGTGCCAGGTCCCTGTTTTTGCTTATGACTGAATTCCATTTCTAATTGTGATATATTCGTGTTGATTTGAAATTTATTTTAACCTATATGGTATTATGTTTTTGGGTTTTAAAAGTGTTGAGATATGTGCGAATGTGTGTGTAAAGTGTACATATTAAAGGGGCACAACTCTGTCAGTGTGTTGTGATAAATCAAGGGAGACAACCTTGGCAGTCTTGTAAAAAATTGTTTGATGTATATATTGTAAATATTACTGTGGAGAAATAGACAATTTATCTTATGATTCGAGTGTTCTTGTCGTGTTTCAGGCGAAATGCCCATCACACAAACACCCTTCTTTCCAATAACTACTAGATTTAGCTCAAATACACAAATGTGTTTATTTCAAATGCTCTTAAAATTTGGTTGATATAAGAAACCATCCAGTTCTAATGTTTGGTATTACTGTGACCTACCTGCCCACATAACCACATGCAATGTTGTTGCCAATGCTAAAATTACCTCACTCTCCTCTTTAGTCCTATAGATCTAGAGTTAGTAGCTACGTTTTGTATCCTGGACACATACCAGCGTTTACTGTTTTAGAAGCATGTTCCTGTCTGAAAAGTAGTACGTTCTAATCCAAGTGGCTACGTATTGAATTTGTATAGTTTACAGGAATTCGGCTCGGGTATGTGTATGGCCTACACAAAATACTAAGTCTTGAAATTGTGTATTCTTCCATGAGTTGTATGAAATATTTTACTTTCTGTATCGTTCTGAACTGGTAATTGACTCATAGGAGCTATAAAAAGTCTAGACTTAGTAGAGATATCTTAGAAGTAATTTACGAAGCAGTGCCCCGAGTAACATATGTAGATTCCTAGTGATTAAAATATAGACGGACATATAAAAAGAACACCAAGGCTATTTAGTTAACAACTTTAAGGTGTCTATAGATTACATTTCAGTAACATAGTCGTAATCAAAAAGTTACACTAACAGTAGACCTGTGTGTACTCCTAATAGATAGCCTTTATCAGGGATGAAAAGCTTCAGGCGATTGGCTGATTTCAGCTTTTGACTATCAGAAAACAGTTTCCTGGTACATGTAATTCCATATAGTTTTCGCACAAAAATAAATTTCAGCCTTTTTTAAGATTTTCCATTTTCATCTCTGCTTTGGCTCTATAGACATTTTCCTTTCTCTCTATATGTAATACTGTGTCATAGGATAACATATATAGAGAGAGAGAGAAAATGGTACATAGAGACAAACGCCTGTGATTACACAATGCTGCATTTGACTCTCCGACGACCATAGAATGTATGCTATTTCTCTCTTCCAGTTAAAGGCTAATGATTATTTTGAAACCATTTCTTTTGATACACAAAAAACTGATGAAAAACGACCAGATCATCTCCTTATGGAATCTCTCTAAAATCCGACAATCTCCGACTTCCGAAAATTGTCGGAAATTCCGTATATATGTCATCCGTGCTTGAGCCGTTCAGGTCAGCGTCCTGTGTGTGTCTCAGCTCTAAAACGTAGATAAGGGGCGATTTTAAATTATTTTTGACCCTTAAGATTGTCCTCGAGTGGTTTTGCCTCCTAGTAACAGCGGAAGTGTTTGTGAATTGGGTATAGAGATCAAGGCTACGACCTTAGGTGTCCGGGTTAGCATACTTGCATGAAGTTGACAGGGAGGTGATGCGTTTAAGATAATATTTCTTGACACTGTGTGCTTTTCATATATTTCGAATTCAAACTGTGTTTCAAATTTGTTGTAAATCAAAACTATAGTCATTGAATAGTCCTACTTAAAAACACACTAAATCTTATCGATTGGAACAAACCGCCACCTAAATTATATTCAGTTACTTGCCTTGTAAATTTCAAAATTGCATTGAAGAATATTCTTAAAATATCTCTTTTCTATTTTTGATTTAAACAGTTTGCTCTTGAGCATTTAGTGCACATGCAAAGCATTGACGTATTGAAGGAGAACGGATGGACGGGAGAACAACAAGTGCTTTATTTTGATAGATACACTTGTAACTGAAATCAATTAATAGCAAGAAGATTTAAGAGAGAGAGAAAAAATGGATTGAATTTAGATTTCCGTGTGAAAATTAGACTTACGATTTATATTGGTAATTGGGTTTTCTATGGGAACTATATAAGCTCTCACTGTATTTTAAAATATCGAGTTTCATTTCAAAATATAAGTCCACAACATTCTTTAGAAAAGTTACTTTCGACAGAATATTTCGGATGGGCTGATAAAATCATTAGCGTAATATTGCTGCAAAAATATTCACAGAGTAGTTTCAAGTTAAAGCTCAGTCATAAATTATTTTATAGTCAATTTAAAATGTTTAATGCCTTTCGCTCACAGAGTGTATACACCTTCAAAATAAATAGGATAGTGTATAAATTAGAGATTTTATCAACCTATGTATATTCTCCTTTGACTTGGTACGGAGACTCGTAAACATTTGCAGCAATGCGACCACAAACTGCAACACCGATCTGGTTTGAACCAGTTTCAACAATATATATCCGACTTTTACACTACGCCTCGCTCTCGATCGATGGATCACATGAGTTCAACCGGTGTGGACTGCATTTAAGTTTCGACAGCTACCTTGTCGAATTGTAGTCCACAATGAACGGCACGATTCTATCGGTCACACATTATGTAAATTATTTCAATTTAATTGCCCGAAACACCCTTAGCGTGTACCGATTTGTGGTGGTGTACGTTTGTCGAAACTGAAGCCGTGTTTATATGCCCTCTCGTGCCTCACGCTCCCCGGAGTCTGTGATTTGCATATTTAGTGACCTATTTATAGCTCAAGAAAACAGCTGATTTCTCACCGGCGTTTATTGTAGCGAGCGGTCAGTTACAGTAGGGTTGACCATCTCGCGCAAAGCGTCAGAGTCCGTGGACATTTTCATCAGGTAAGACTCATATTATTGTTTGCTTTCAAAAAAATGTTGTAATTAAATATTAGTTTTCTAAATTATCTATATGACGCGATTTTCTTTAAATAGAAGCCTTTGTTTACCTTGAACCGTGTTGCTCTTGTACGATACCCGTAATGTCATGATAGGCAATGTCAGCAGCGCTAATGGGCTAAAATATGCTATAAAGAACGCTAGTAGGATATACTCCGGCTTATGAAGATATGAAACATAATTTAATTAGCATGGAATTTCGATTAGTCTTTATTTATTACAGTAATTGCCGTAAAATGTGAACTTATTTTATTCTGAGAAAAAGTGAGAGAAGAACAACGATAATTTTGAACATCTGTTGGATTCTTAGAAAATTGAAGGATGTTGACGTTATACTTCCCTGTGTTCATAATTAAACACTTAATCCTAGTGGTCATTGGTCACAGCTGTGATAAAATTAGATTGAGCTGTGATACAAAGTACTTATATATGTATATCATAATGATATATCGCCCGAAAGTCATGTTACAGACGTTTTAGTTTTTTAAGAAAATCAAACGATTTCATGATTAGTATCAATGTCATACTAATGAAAGCTACGGTTCACTTTCAGTATCGTTATGACTTTGTCTCAATCGTTTATGTCATTACACAATGTGTACTAAGCCTCATCCACTATTTTGACAGCGTCGGTTTAAAATATAATTATGCTTAGACTTGCAGTATCTGTATTGCGATTCGCGATATATGCATCCTCGATACCCCATGGGTTACTATCATTGACGTTATAATATAACTTCAGTGATAGTAACCCCTAGCGTATCGAGGGTGCGATACGTCATGGAACCACATGTGTTCCGACATATCACAGTACTAATAGGTAGCCTTCCACCACTGGGTTGCGAGTTCGAAACCTAGCCTTAAGTCGGCGATTTTCATTCAGGTACTCGTGTTTTTCTATCATCTTCCGAACCTTCCCTATGTACGTGTTGTATCTGTTGATACTTGATACTCATTTCGTTGTTGCCCTTATCAATGCACATGAATTCCGCGTACATGAAGCATGCCGACATTACAGTCAGACAAATCTAAATATTGTTACTAAATGGAGGCTTCACGTTAGGTCTAAAGGTCAAATTAGTGAGACCATGTGTATTGGGGTATAAGTTTTAGTTCAAAGTTCAAACTGCACAAGCGTCTTACAGTTATGTGTCAAGGGCATATGAACAAAGAATAATGTAGAATTGTCTTTTTTAAAACCATGGGTCTAACGGTCAATTTGATTTCTTCACAAATAATCTTTTATTTTTGGCCTAAGATTGCCCACTTGGAATAGTGCTCCCATAGAAAATGCTTATTGTTTTAAGGCAAAGTGTTATTGTTATTTCAACTCAATAACTTGCGTTCCGATTTTCTATTTGTGATGTTCCACAACACGGAGTGCTAAATCAGATTGCCCTACCAAAACACATTTACGTCACCAATTTTTAACTTAACGTTGAGAAGACCTATTCAACTAAATTGAGAAAAGGCCAAATCAATTGTTATGATTCAGTTGTTCTCGCAACCTAAATGTTACACTGTTGATCACATGCGACAGGCAGATTTGGAATACAAAAGGATGACATTGATTATAAGGTGGTAGATTAAAGAGGGTTTCGTGTTGCCACGGGAACAAAGTTCTACAGAGACGTGTCAAAACGACATTGATGTGATGTACATAACTATACTAAAAAACACATTTCTGATCTACTAACTAGAGTTACTTCCTTTCGTTTTACTCCGACACTGACGGAGTAACTGACGGAGTAAAACGAAGGAAAGTAATTCCAATACACCATAATGAACCAATCGGGGTCATGTAATCACGAACTTTGATAAATTTATCAATAAAATGACTGCTTATGGAATATTAGTCCGCTAAACATGCCTATTAAATATATGTAATTAGGCATTTTAATCATTTTTTTTTGCCTTATAAATATTGGGCATAAAAAAGTGAAAAAAGCCTAATGATATAGGCAGGTTTAGTGGAAGTTAAGGGTGGGTGTGCTAAATAATATGTGTGTCTCAAGTCATCTCGTCACATTGCATTGTCAGTCTTCAGTGCATGTATTCTTGTCATTCTATAACGGGACGACTTGTTCCAGATGATATACATGTGCATTAGACGATTCGTCTCCAGCATGAAGTAATGGGAGCCATATTGAATTACGACCATCAAACAAACTTCTAGTGAAACGCAATATATACGAACGATATCCACGTCGGTTATCTTCTCGGAATAAAATATTTTCGGGATGCATTTTTTTTAATATTTTTAACTTGAAGTAAAATTGGAAGCTCAAACTTTTCAATGGTGGTAATGGTGTAAAGTAAGTAACTTTTGTAACTGAAGAAAAAAACTTATCCGTCTGCTCCTGTTTTTGGTAGTGAAAAAATACCATTTGTCTTCGGTGGAGCATCTTTAAGTGAGAACCATTACAGGAAAAATATTGGCGTAGAAACACTGGGCTATAATAATTATAATTTTGTAATTAAACCGTGTTTGAAATGACATTTTCGGCAATAAGTATTGCTTCATTTGCCCCAAAAAAGCCCGGCATCAGACTTTCATCCCTAGTAAGCCTTGGCGGACCGTGAAAAACGTATCTGAGCTTGATCGAAATGTGGAAAACGTAGCAGACCTCATCAGATCGTAACAGGCCTAGAGAGAACGTAGTGGTATCCTTGATAGACCGTGCTAAAGCCGTAGTGTCCGGGAACAGCTCTTTCCTCTATATCCACGGTCCACCACGTAATCTGTAAAAGACCGTGGCACTGGCTCAACTTGAATACAGAGACAAAAATAGCCAAAATTCCACAGCCCACCATGTTTCGGGCAAACGGGGCTACCGTTGTCGCCGGGAACAAAATCTAATTAGACTGCCGGGAACATAAAAGCTACACAATTCTCTCTCAGATTTACCCCGATTCACGTTTTCCTTTTGGGTAGTTTTACGTCTCTACACAGGGTTTCGTCATAAATATCAATCCAAATGTATATTATCACTATTATATATGGCCACTGCGTCTTGTAGTCATTCCAAACCCCTGAGCGTCTACAGATCACAGACAAGTCGATAATTACGTTATGACTCGACCCCGAGGTAAATGATTAATTTACGACAACGTAATGCTACGCGGTTATTGACCCCGATCTGGCGGGTGACTGCACGGACATATTTATTATTACGCCATTGTTCTAACACGTTCAGTACCAGTACAGCTTAACACGGATCCCGTGATCGTCATTGATTATCTACATACAACGGAGATCGAACCTCGGAAACATTACATAACCAGTGTGATTCCAATCTATACAGATACTGATGCTGGGCTAGTTTGTCACTCAATGGGAAGGGTTGTAGGAAATGACTGATGTCACTGGACTTTCCAATATAACTAGAATCGGTTCTACATAATGACTTATTATATGATTATGTCAATAAGGTCAGTTCTACGTTATGGCTGACTTCATTAGATTCGGCGAGTATTCGAACAAGGGAAGTTGCAAATTAATTTTGAGCTTGATCTTATGTGACGTGAATGACCAATCTTTCCGAGAGCTCATTGCGGTCCAATCATTTTGAGAGATTAGAGAAAGTAGTTTTTGACGATGGGGTGCGAAAATGCGAGTTACAAAATCGTGATGAAGTGATGGCTTATGCAACAGATAGCGGCGAGCTGATGAAGATGTCAAATAGAAACCGTCTTTACCACTTCGGCTCAATCCTCCATCTTCATTAAGGACCATTTACATTGTGTTGCCTCATTTACACATGATATCAGAAGGGCCTGTATGTCTTTAAGATCCAAAGTTATTATGTCACGGGTTTGCATAATTGGTTTCATGTTCGACAATTTGGGGGGGGGGTTGCTTTCAAAGCTCTTGTTTAGGTGTTAATAGATGAATGACGGTTCACTCAGACGTCAATAAGTTAGAGTATAAGACATCAGTAGTCATGGTCGTTAATGCGCTACGGATCAGAAGAATTGCAGACATTAGCAAGCTACAGAATAAGTTTCCTTTGGACTAGGAATAAGAGCCGTCCCGCATTTGCCGCTGTCTCACCAGTGTTTGTCTCGTTTTGGTTCCTAAACTCATTAAAATACTATTTTGTGGGGTCATAGAAAAGGTTCGAGGGATCTCGCAACACTATGCCCTTAATTCAGAGGGCACACAGCTTATACTGTAAACATTTTGTTTTCGTGGCGTCTTAACTAGACGGGTTCATTGACATTTCGCGATTTAGGGTCACGTGGTTCTACCGTACCTGTGATTTGTCTGTCGAATCTAATCACGTTTTTTTATTTTGCGGTATATCGGAATTGAATATTGGAACTATTCATGCTTTTTAGACACGAAGAGGAAATCGATTTCATGCTGGCAATGTTATTTCGTCGATTGAACTTTCACTCACGTACCAGGTCCTATGATGTGGTCTGCCACAGGTCGTAATCTCGACTGTTAGGTTCTGATGCTGGTAGTTTGTTATCGTACTCTGTCGGTGCTACAACCTTTGTCTTGACGGGGTCCACAATGGGTCAGGGTTCTGACTCCAGTCTTTGTCGTGACGGGGGTCCACAATGAGTCCAGGTTCTGACTCCAGTCTTTGTCGTGACGGGGTCCACAATGGGTCAGGGTTCTGACTCCAATCTTTGTCATGACGGGGTCCACAATGGGTCAGGGTTCTGACTCCAGTCTTTGTCGTGACGGGGTCCACAATGGGTCAGGGTTCTGACTCCAGTCTTTGTCGTGACGGGGTCCACAATGGGTCAGGGTTCTGACTCCAGTCTTTGTCATGACGGGGTCCACAATGGGTCAGGGTTCTGACTCCAATCTTTGTCATGACGGGGTCCACAATGGGTCAATGTTCTGACTCCAGTCTTTGTCGTGACGGGGTCCACAATGGGTCGGGGTTCTAACTCCAGTCTTTGTCGTGACGGGGCCACAATGAGTCAGGGTTCTGACTCCAGTCTTTGTCGTGACGGGGCCACAATGGGTCAGGGTTCTGACTCCAGTCTTTGTCGTGACGGGGTCCACAATGGGTCAGGGTTCTGACTCCAATCTTTGTCGTGACGGGGTCCACAATGGGTCAGGGTTCTGACTCCAATCTTTGTCGTGACGGGGTCACAATGGGCCAGGGTTCTGACTCCAATCTTTGTCGTGACGAGGCCACAATGGGTCAGGGTTCTGACTCCAGTCTTTGTCGTGACGGGGCCACAATGGGTCAGGGTTCTGACTCCAGTCTTTGTCGTGACGGGGGCCACAATGGGTCAGGGTTCTGACTCCAATCTTTGTCGTGACGGGACGACAATGGGCCAGGGTTCTAACTCGGCAATCACAGACAATTTTAATTTTGAAACTGACCATAAAAATGACTTAACATTTGACGAATTGACCCCTTTTTGTGACTGGTCACCATAAGAGGTTGGATGTGCATGCCTAGATCATAACGATCTCTTTTTGGAAAGCTAGATAGGACTCCGCCAATCTGTTGTAAGAAGAAAAAACATCATCCTCGATCGTATATATAGTTAGGAGGATACTTCCGGTTTATTCCGGAACCAAAACTGCGTTGACTTACGAATATTTTGTCGAGATATCATTGTACATATGATAAACAATATCATCGGACTCTAATTTCGTAAAATTTAACCATACATCGTCATTGAATGCTTTCTGGGATCGCCCATCTTAAATTTTGCCTTTCGATAACTTCCTGGTGTGTTTTCGTTTTCAACAAACAACTTGGATTCTGCAGTGGAATGTTGAAACTACCACCAGTACGTTTTCATGTCCTCTTTTAAAACATTATAAAAATTGAGTTAAAATCGGTTTTTAAAATGAGAGTATTACATGCAATTCGTGCTCAGTCAAGTAGAGAAAATCCTCAAATTGCCCTTTTCGCTTTTCCCATATCTTATTAATTGACATGCCATCTTTCCTCGCTCATGCGTATTCACGCCTGTCTTATTTTAAAAGTTTAATTCACTGAAACCAATTTTTCGGTGTGAGTTTCGAACCAGTTGATATTGGCTTTATCCTATTACTGTCAGAATTTATTCATAGGACCGTCGTTATTTTTGAAATTGTTTCTGACAAACCTCCGCGGATTTTCATGGATCGTTTAGTTTCTGCTGTAAATGTTTTTAAGTGTCATATTCATCTTCTTAATCATTCATTTGGACTTTCAGAATATATATATTTTTTAAAATAAGGATACGGTAACCATAGATACGGAGAAAAACATGATTTTCCATAGATCTAGTGCTAGTCTTCAATTTCTAAACTGGTAAAACTACCATATATATCGTTTCTGACTTTGAATAAAATCAATTGACAAGCAATCAATCGATCGATATGTCGATCGATGAAACAATAAGACTATATCAATTAACCGATCGATAGAATATTCCAATACATCATTAAATAAAATGGTAACGTTAACATCAATACTAAATATCCTAATTCATGATGTCATTAATGTACATGTACGTACTTAACCTGACCTAAATACTGAACTTGCCTTAAGATTAAAAACATGTTGTTCAATAATGGCTGAGAGTTCAACGACATTTGAATTGTGGATTTTAAATAATATTTATTAAATGGATCCTAGAGATTATCTGCGTCCTTTGAATGAAGGTGACGCGCTCAATCCCAGTCATAATATTTGACTTTGTCGTGTTTAAATACTAAATTGATAGTTTTCATATGGTTGCACTGTTGATCTCAGATATCACTGAATATCATTTAGTTTAAGTAGGTCTCATGACGTCACCAAAGAAATGAAACAGCACGCGGGATCTGCCTTGACCTGGTCGTGGCGTTGTTTACAACACGGGGGGATTCCAATCCGATCACGTGGCGTTGTTTACAACGTGGGGGGAATTCCGGTTCATTGTTTACGTTGGCGATGTCAAGGTCGTGTTAAGCGTTGTGGTATACTATAACATATGTAGCCAGTTTTACGGCATTATTATTAAAACAGACATTTACAAACGTACATGACTTATTGTACGGTGGTACACAAAGAGGGAGAAAGACTTGTGGCCGTTCACGGATTAACGGGACCCCGCCATACTATGACGATGTGTTGAGAAACTAAGTCAGTCGCTATTTATAGAAACTTTTAAACCCGCACTGTTTTTGTGTAAGGTGTATTGAGTTAATATAATATTTGGAAATTGTAAACGGAGGACGATATTTTAATTCCGTGACATCACGTAAACCTCACCATAGTGACATGTTTTAAATAACAGTTTTGTGGAGGAAACAAACAAATCGTTAAGGTATTAACAATTTCAGAGCCTGCTACATTTCATAAAACATCGATAGGTGGTTTATAATTACACGAAGGTTTATTTGTTTCGGATTGAGATTGAAACAACAAGAGCGAAAACAAGGTGAGATATTTATTTTATCTGATCTTATTCAAGTCATTGCCTGCTAACTGTGTATTTATTTTTAACATTTCAACAGAATGATTTTCTCCAATAGCGACTGTGTCCGCGTGTGACTAATTTGACATGTCTGTGACCATACATTTGTCAGTCGCAGCTGACGCGGTTATCATTCTAGGTAACAATCGGACCCTGAAGAAACACACACAATACGACCACGTCCGTATCTATATACACGTATGCATCCACCCATTCACCCAGTACGTGTTTCTTGTGATTGAAACAAATGACTAAATGCCATTTCATTGGAGAACCATGATAACTATACTATATATATATATATATGCACGTTAGGAAAAAAAGTTTTCCTTCAAACATACTTGTGCAAACTGAACACGAACACAGATTATGTAACACTATATATATATATGGACAAAGGCCGATATTTTCCCGCTGTTACACATAGATTCTATAATAAATACTTATATGTGGGGCAAAGAAGTAACACCAGCATAGCAGGGTTTCGAGATCCCAAAACGACGTGGGTAAAGTACAATTTACCGTCGATTAGTTCCACCTTCCGGTGATTATGACGTCACGAAACTCACGTCAAATGATGACGTCGTAATCACCGGATAGTGGGACTAATCGACGATAAAAAGTACTTTACCCACGTCGTTTTGGGATCTCGAAACCGAATTCAAGGATATTCACAAAACACATAAAAAAATACACATATAAAACTGCGGACAATATCGCGGTAAGTATTGTATGAATGGTCCCATCGATCGGTTGTTATTAGACTATATAAAATATGTGTGAAGAGGCAAGGTGTTTTATAGATAAACTCGAGATCTTACAATCACCACATTTGGGCCAAGGTTGGCGAATGTGTCTTACATTGTTCATACTACTCTCATCTTATGTCCTCTAGTTTTTGACCTTCTAGACGTTCTTTCACACACAGCATTCTCTCTTTGTGGTAGCTTAATGGTTAAGCTGTATGTCTTTCTATCGTTAGCGCTAGATGCGTTTGCCATTAGGTGCTCTATCGGAAACTTCAACTTTGGTTCTGGTTTGTCAATTAGTTAAGGCGTCTACCATTCTACACCAAGCCTTCCACTGTTTGGCAATGACAAACTGATTCACTACAACCCAGAATAGTGATAGAATAGTGGTTATAATTTTTACCCGGGACACCCAAACAAGTCTCTTCATCACGAAACATTCGGCACACCCTTCAATAACCACTATCTGTTCAAATGACTTCAATCATCTACAAATGAACCTTTTGCGGAACGTAAACATAACCATTTAATGATTAGAATTTTGATTCGTGTGTTATTCTCCTGATAACCCTATAGCTCACTCTTTCTATTTAACAGCAGCGTGTCCTAAAACCCATAAAATATGAAAACCTCATCCAAATAATTCGTGTTGTCTAGACAGTTCTACCGGCGGTGTAGGATCCAGCTAACTTTGGCTAATGTCGGAGTTGATAGTGTCTAGATCCTATAGGACTTTCTGTCTCCTAACTAATGTTGACTAGATTTTACCACCGTGCTACGTGACACTCTCGAACACCATGCAATAGCATTTGTCTCGGCCTTGTTCATGAGGGTTGTTTTCTACAGCTGCTAATCATAAACAAAACATTCTGGAGCAGATTTTTGTCTCTTCGCTAGGCCTATGTCCCGAGAGATTAAGGAATCGATATTGTGAAATTACGCAAATTGTGATGACGTCATCACAAATAGTTTTGAGTGCATATTACATCGTGGTAAGTTACATGACTATTTCCAATTGATTTCATACCATTTTAACAGTAATTTATATATATATGCACCGATCAAAATAAAAGAAATTTAAAAAAAAAAAATGTGTGAAAGTCCGCAAAATGGGGGACGTCATCACAAACCATTTTGAGTGTATTTTTTCTGTCATTGTTTTGGCTCGCGTAAAAGATTTTATTACATGTTGTGTCTAAACAACAAACATTTAAACGGCACCATAACATTACCCACTTGTCTGAACTCTTAGACGTGGATATATGCCAACAAAAGTGCTTAAAAGGATGTTGATCCCATTACAGGTAGTGAAATTATGGCGAATTATACTTCATATCGCAATAAGGTATTAATGTGCTTATAAGCTGTACCTTACCCGTAATATCGTCTAAGTTAAATCTGAACAGTTTCCTAATCACCGATTATAACTGATATAGTTTGTTTGTGTTAAATAAATGCTTATCAACTTATATATGGTCATTTAGGAGGTGTTACGTTTTGTTTGCGGAGGAGTTAGTCCGGAGTTTCAGGAGAAAAATACACCGACTTTTGGTCAATATCCGTCAACTGTTCCATAGACTACATATGATACATACAATGTTTATTTAATTTTTTTTTACTTTTGCAGAATATAATATCAGTTTAAGAGCATCGCATACAATTTTATGCCTTTATACCAAATCTAATCAAACTGTAAAAATGATCAAATGTATTCTTATTTCCGATTTTGATTGGCTTGTTTTTGCCTATTTTATTATTTATTATTCATCTACATAGATGCGGTACATATCCACTTACATGGAGTTGGTCGAAGCAGCTGTTATGTCTCGTACCAAACTACAGTTGTGGTTTTGCGTATACTTTCATGTTCCTAGCTCAAAGGTTACGTGACGTACATGTATAATACATATCTTTGAATGGCCCATCACAGTACTTATTGTACACTTGAATACGACCCCTAGACTGTATGACGTTTTGTACCGTGGTTTATGCACTTGAGAGCGTAACACTGCCTAAGGCCAGATAGTTTTTGTAAGGATGATTTCCGGTACATTTCTGCACAGGGGCATGGCACAATGTCAAAACTGTCAATCACTACGCTATGGAAATATTTTTAGGAGGGAGGGGGGCGTGGGTGTGATGCAGTGGTAAAGACATACTTGACTTAGCTAATGGACGTCGTAGATCGCGAGAGTTCATGATCTGAACAGTCTTGAATTGTCTTTCTTTACATGGGCCGTTTCATATTTGACCAGAAGGCTGAAATATGATCGAAGTTTCTGCGTACACATTATCAATTACGGTATATACTTTATCAAGGTACTGTCATAAAACGTTGGGACCCGTGTGATATAAATATCCGTCTGTAGAAGAACAGGGAAAATACACATTCCTGTCGAGTGCCCCAACCAGGAATCGAACCCGGGTCTCCGGCGTTAAAAATTACGGCTATGCCGACTGAACCAAAGAAGCATGCTCCGTCAGCTGAGTGACAGAGACCGTATTTAACACTTTGTACAAACCACACCGACCCGCTCCTTTTACATGTCTTTATTTGACTTAACTGGGTCAGTGTATTCCTTTGTCTTGTTTATCTCTGTGCTGTGATTGTCAAACCCCTGTGTTAACCTTTCGCTGTGTTCATAAGGTCTCCGTGAAATTATTCTGCTCCTGTGGTGATATTACAATATCAAGTTATATTGTGAGTCATGTCCCTGTGTTTTACAAGTAATGTGTGTGCCGGGTCCCTGTGTGGTAGTTAGCAGGCCCTTATGTTAAAGTTATGTGTATCGGTTCCTGTGTAGTAGTTATCGGGTCCCTGTGTTGCATTTATCAGGTCCCTGTGTTGTAGCCCTGTGTTGTACTTATCAGGTCCCTGTGTTGTAGTTATCAGGTCCCTGTGTTATAATTATGTGTACCGGTACCTGCTGTGTTATAGTTATCAGGTCCCTGTGTTATAATTGTGTGTATCGGTACCTGCTGTGTTGTAGTTATCAGGTCCCTGTGTTATAATTGTGTGTATCGGTACCTGCTGTGTTTTAGATATCAGGTCCCTGTGTTATGATTGTGTGTATCGGGTCCTGCTGTGTTTTAGTTATCAGGTCCCTGTGTTATGATTGTGTGTATCGGGTCCCGCTGTGTTTTAGTTATCAGGTCCCTGTGTTATGATTGTGTGTATGGGGTCCTGCTGTGTTTTAGTTATCAGGTCCCTGTGTCATGATTGTGTGTATGGGGTCCTGCTGTGTTTTAGTTATCAGGTCCCTGTTTTATGATTGTGTGTATCGGTACCTGCTGTGTTTTAGTTATCAGGTCCCTGTGTTATGATTGTGTGTATGGGGTCCTGCTGTGTTTTAGTTATCAGGTCCCTGTGTTATGATTGTGTGTATCGGTACCTGCTGTGTTTTAGTTATCAGGTCCCTGTGTTATGATTGTGTGTATGGGGTCCTGCTGTGTTTTAGTTATCAGGTCCCTGTGTTATGATTGTGTGTATCGGTACCTGCTGTGTTTTAGTTATCAGGTCCCTGTGTTATGATTGTGTGTATTGGGTCCTGCTGTGTTTTAGTTATCAGGTCCCTGTGTTATGATTGTATGTATCGGGTCCCGCTGTGTTTTAGTTATCAGGTCCCTATGATGTACATTGTAGCTGTCCTGTTTGTAGTGAAGAAGAGACCAATGTTATTTACCTACTTAGATTGTGTCAAAATATAATCGGGATTTAAAGGTCAACAACTGTTGCTTGTATTTACTGGTCGTGTGTTGTATACTTATATAAATCAGTAATAATACGTTTACATGTTTTATATAATGTAACAGAAACGATACACAGAATGTTTCAAATGTCATTCCTGATACTGCCTCACGTTTGGACTTCTCCACCAGTCTGCTCTTGAACCGCATTTTAAGTTCAGGCTATATATGAAAACATTAGTAATCGTGACATTGCTAATGAGAGGAGACTTGCGACGTAAACGACATGATGGAGCGTCGTGCTCGGTATCCTTTGTTGTACGCTTCAGTGAGGTAGTACTATAATGTTGACAAAAGTTCCGTGCAATCACAATAAAATACAAAGCTGGCATAGACTTGGGTATATTCTTCGCGATTTGCACGTGTAAGCATTTCGCAGCGTCATTACTTTTCGCGATAAATACATTGTTTATTTACTTATACACCAAATATTTCTAGCATAGGAAATTTTTGCGCTTAACATCCTTGCGAATTACTACGTTTACATGGCCGCCTATATTAGTGCGATAACGTCACTCACATACAATTGTACATTGAATTACATCATCTCTAAACTGTAGCTGTACACATAAATAGTTAAACGACTTTAAAAATCACCTTAAGTAAATAAATCTTATGTGCATTTGATAAAAAAGATAGGTTGTATAATTTGGTATGTACTCCAGGACTACCAGTGTTTGGTATTGGAGCGTAGGTCGCTGTGCTATGATCATTATGATGACTGTATAGGGTATTAGTCACAACGTTCAGATGTCTACAAAAATAACAATAGCATACTTGTTAATATTTCCGCTAAATATTTTTAACGAGTCTGACTCAAAGTCATATGGCACGTGAGATTATTCTATGACTACTAAAGCTCTCGTGCGCGAACGGGGTCGCGTGGCTGGGGTAGGCGAAGGTCATGGGTCAGAAAGGGTGAACAATCTGAGGTTGGGATCTAAAGGGCCCATAGGGTGTGTGGGCGGAGATAGGGTCAAATCGCGACGCGGTTTTCATTAGAAGGCGTGAATTGGGAACAAGAAATGCTTCTATTGGGTGTGTATTTGATTGACAACTCCGGGAGATAGGACTTACTTGTGTCACAACACTTAACCCCTATAACAGGGTCAAGGACACACCGTAATCAGCTGTCGACTTGCTTGTTTGTGGGTAGAACATTCACACATATTTTCATTAAGCTCCGGACACAGCACGTGTACAGGCCGTCAGGTGATTAAAGTGTAGGTAAGTTAAAGTTAAGTCTATACTTATCTACATTACGCAGTAAGATTGATGTAATGTATATTTTCTTTACATCAGGTAAATGTATTGTCCATGGTAGATATATCGATTTAAGCAAATCATATAATTTATCATGTACACACATATATATACCGTTTCTAAGTTGACTGTGTATGTTTACACATCGTAGTTGTTGTATTCATGGTACGTTTAGCCAACATACCTACAAATAACAACATCGTGTTCCAAATGTTTACCATCAGAATGGCATTTATTTCTTGTTTTGCTTGGTATTCTACAACCTGATTTACACTGACGAGTCACTACGCCACACGTGGGACAGTTGCCAGACCAGAACGGTGGTTTACCCGCAGGAGCTCTGGATTTATTCTATTATCCAAACCTTTTTGAAAGTTGTAAATATATTTTCAACAGTTGTAGCAAATAGGTTATTGAATTTGGTAAAAATATTTAAAATTCAGTAAAACATTAGATGGACAGAAAGAATGATGTCGCTATTTTTGAACTCGTGACAAAGAGATAAAATACTAGCTGTAAATAACGTTTAACTAGTTAGCAACCAGGACCAAAAAGGAGACTATTCTTGACGAGGAATGCTATGCATTTGATCAAACCACATTGCCACCATAGCAAAGAGATGGAAGGCTAGCTGTACAATGTCAAACATTGTCATCACATTGCCACCGTGGCAAAAAGATGGAAGACAAGCGGTACAATGTCAGACATTGTAGCCACATTGCCACCATGGCCAGGAGATGGAAGGCTAGCTGTACATTGTCAAACATTGTCACCACATTACCACCATGGCAAAGAGATGGAAGGCTAGCTGTACAATGTCAAACATTGTCATCACATTGCCACCATGGCCAAGAGATGGAAGGCTAGCTGTACATTGTCACCACATTACCACCACGGCTAAAGGCTAGCGGTACAATGTCATACAGTGTCACCACATAACCACCATGGCCAAGAGATTGGGCTAGCGGTAGCCACCAATGACGTGAGGCGGCGGCCCCCAATGTGCAGTCTGTGGTCTTCTCCTGGGTTTGGCGTCCTAAAGACCTAAGACACCCTAACAGCCTCGACCCCGTGGCCCGGTAGGGAGATTAGATGATGCGACGATTGGTAGGAGGTACACAGTATTATCAGGACTCAAAATACATACATCACAGTACACGTGACCTTAGTTTTATATCGGTCAAACTTCTGGGAACTTTGCTGACCTTTGGCGCGTGGCGATACTATAATGTAATTTCGTATGTCATGCTTGTTAGATTAACGAGTTCAGAAAATGTACATATATCTATATACAGTGTAGGTAGGTCAAACACTCGGTATTTATATTCTAGTGTGGCTTTTGGTCTCCCTACATATAAATAGTTAAGAGATAGATATATATGTATCGATTAGTTACCGGAAAGAAAAATAAAGGATCTCCAACATAAAGGTCATGCAGGTCATTTATTAGAATGTATGTCTCTGCGGGGATAGACAGACACGATAATAACAAGTGTCTTAGGAAAAAGTAGCCCTGAGGGTCATAGGAGGACGGGTAAAAGATGACACAAGCCGTCAGTGTCATATATATACGGAGGGTATAGGGGGACATCAGCCGTCAGCGTCATATACTGAGGGTATAGGGGGACATCAGCCGTCAGCGTCATATACGGAGGGTATAGGGGGACATCAGCCGTCAGCGTCATATACGGAGGGTATAGGGGGACATCAGCCGTAAGCGTCATATACGGAGGGTATAGGGGGACGGCAGCCGTCAGCATCATATACGGAGGGTATAGGGGGACGGCAGCCGTCAGCATCATATACGGAGGGCATGGGGCGACATCAGCCGTCAGCATAATATACGGAGGGTATAGGGGGACATCAGCCGTCAGCGTCATATACGAAGGGTATAGGGGACGGCAGCCGTCAGCATCATATACGGAGGGTATAGGGGGACGGCAGCCGTCAGCATCATATACGGAGGTTATAGGGGAACATCAGCCGTCAGCGTCTTATACGGAGGGTATAGGGGGACGGCAGCCGTCAGCATCATATACGGAGAGTATAGGGGGTCGGCAGCCGTCAGAGGTATAAGATGGCAAGTGTTTATAAGAAACCCACAATCTTAGTGGTTTGAGAACAGAGCCAATAGTCAGGGACATACAGGGATGGGGTGGTGGGGCCTAAAGGGACGTCGGTAGCTAGAGGGGATGGGTCCATGGGGGTCTTGGGTTGGGTAGAGCCTGTGCGGATGCGGTAGCTGGGGTCTAAGGGAAAGTCGGCAAATAGGGGGATGGGTAGACTGGCCACCAGACCCTAAGTTGCTGATAAGACTTTCTCAGCAGAGTTCTTTACTAGATTATCTCCCCCTAGTTTAAAACTTTGAAAACTTAAAACTATAGAATCAGGCATGTAGTAGATACAAAAATAATCAAGCCAATTTTTGGTGATTTGTTTAATATTCTAGAGACTGGTAGCCAGTCTAGGGGATGGGTGGCACCTGTTTGGACGCGGCAGCTAGAGGGGGTGGGTGGGGCCTCTGGGGACGTCGGCAATTAGAGGGATAGGTGGGTCTATGGGGACGTCGGAAGCAAGAGGCAATATACTTAAGCTCTCCTGGCGAGTTCTCATGGTTTGCTGTCTAGGTAAAGACCATAATCAAGATTTATCTTTACTGACCGTTTTACCAGGTATGCTGTGACCCAGATTACTAATTTATATTTGGGGAATGCACCCTTATCTACGGACAATGCTATCAGTACGGGTATCCAAGGTCATACAGCTGTGCTTAGGTCCGACTTGTCTTATCAGATTTTTATCAGGCGCAATCCCGTACTGAGGGTCTAGTCAGGACAGGTCGTCACAGTAGGGGGTTGTATTGATATAAAGGCAAAGGGCGTCATTGTTAGCTATTACAGGGCCATTAAAGGGTGTGTCATATTCATCCAGAGTTCACAAAAAAAACTAGACCTATATGCACGGTCAGATACTGGCAGCTGCCCCATATGCGACTTAAACTCAAAACCTGGAGTGGCTCCAACGAAGTTTAGATGCTTTACGCAATGCTTTGGGTGCGTTGAAAATAAGGGAGGGAACCAGTTTACATAAAGAGCGGAGCGCAGCCTGGTGTAGAGTGCAGAACAAATGCTAGCGCCACCTGGTGGAGAGTAGAGAAGAGAGGGAATGGGGAGGTACATGTAGGTACGCCTAGCGGAGGGATGAGAACTATAAAGGAGTGAAGCGGTAGGATGAAAAGTAGAGAACTGAATATATAAAGCGGCGGGACGGAGATTTGAGAATCATTAGGGAATGTGAGGGTGGATGTAACATCAGTGATAGTAACCCCTGCGGTATAGAGGATGGGAATATAGCGGAAGGGCATATGTAGAGAACTAAGGGAATGCGCGGAGTTAAAATACAGGAAGGGGGCGAAAATTTCAGATTAAGCAATGATAAGATTTTGGGAAACGTATCTCTTGATATTAGTTCAAGGACTAAACTACATGTATCTTGACCACTGGTCTGGGGACTTGACCTTGTCTGTATCTCGATTTCGGGTGATGTCCCAGCCTGCCTGTCGCCCTTTTGTTGATATTCGATGCACTAAGTTCACAGATAGCATATAGAACTGACCGGTGTCCAGAGTGTTGTCCAGTCCGGCCGTCGCCCCTTGTTGATCTTAGGTGCACAGAGTCTACAGATAGTAGACAATTATAGATCGCAATCTGGTGTGAAATCGAACTCTAGTTATATCTCAGGTGGTCAAGCAAGGACCGCCACGTGGGGTGAAATGTAAACATAGTTACACACCGAATTCGGTATAGTAACTCAACACCTAGTCAATATTTATTCTCTTTATCTCAAAGTGTCGTTCTCATGGCCCTCTAGCGTTGTGATCTCATTCAGAAATCTGACCAGTTGTCAATCAGGACAACTTGACTTGTTTCTAGCCTTTCGTAACACCGCCTGTGTAATAATCATAGCGTGTTCTTTCTCGTACGAAAGGGAGAAATGGCCCGGTCTTTCTGATATTGTTACATATTGCTGAGATACATAGAATATTTCTTGTTTGGGTTAATACAGCATTATTACAATGATTACTTCTTGATCTAATCAATAAATGTGGTTATTTTGTGGTAAACGAAAACTGTAGTTTAGATACGTCTTACCGTGTTGCGTCTTCTCATTTCAGTACTATAGCCTTGTTCTGTGACTCGGTAGCATATGGAAATTCTTACAGACATAGTCTTAGCTTTTCTTAAACGCACACAATTTTTTAGAAAATCTGATTAAATTTAATCTGGCACATGCCCTTTTCGAAAATTTATGAATAGTCACAGCCGATGCAAATCTCTTCCGGAATTTTTGAATGACTCACTAACATTTTAGATTTCTCTCATTGTTAATTGACACAGAATATTGAATCATCATTGTAACGTAGATCTCGAATATAGAATAGACCTATGTATTGGTATTCAGAGCATATCATACGGCGCAGTGTATTGTGGGATACGATTATAGTGACATGCCATTTACGTAACGTGAATGTCACTTATGACAATGAGAACTCGAAAAATACAGCACATGTTCTCACAACCATTCATTTTGACGAAAGCCGACGTTAAAAGACGAATGCGGGTTTTTGAACAATTTCATTAGGTTTCGTTTTGCCGAATTAAAATCATATTCAATAAAAAACACACAAGTGGAAAAATATTTTAAGTAGCTAAAAATGTAGTTGATATTGAATTCAGCAAACGTATTTTACGTGTTAATTTCTTATCTCAAATTTCCCGTACACTCGTACCCTTAGCTCGGGTCATTTTGACACAATCAATGCAACGTACTTTTTGATGGAGCTTCGGATAATGACGGAATTTCCCGAGTGAGTCGCGCAGAACACCCCGATTAAAAAGTATGTACAATTGCATTTCTGTTACTGGATTTTACGTGCTTCAACCCTCTTCTCATATGAACCTCTCGGCAGACGTACGTGACCTTCTATGAAAAGTTGATCTCGCACACCTTTTAAATATTATCTCACCTAATCGTGATGTTATCAGAACTAATCGTGGTGTTATCAGAACTAATCGTGGTGTTATCAGGACTAATAGCAATGTTATCAGGAATTGTGTATTTAAACTCATCACGTTCCCAGCCCGGGTGCTGATAAGAGATGGCGTTAACTCCACCCGGGGGTATTGTTGTTGGACAACGTGTGAGATTATCACTTTCATATTGCAAAAACCAGCTAACAAAATTATCATTCTGACTTAAAGCATTAGGGGTCACGAAAGACACAAAGAAAACCCAGAGTTCCAGGACTTTAATCACCGGCCTATGACTAATACCTGGACATTTCAATGTCCAAGGCTAAAGCTTTGTTAGACACCGTGAGCAGTGGAGGAGGGGCTAGTGGATGAATTTAAGTAACCATACTGACACAGAGGTTGGGTGTCAGACACACTAACCACTAGGACTCTGTGGCCCAGAGGAAAAGGAAAAGGTTAATTGTAGAAATCAGATGCATTCACCCGGATTCGTAAGAGAATGGGGGATTGGAGAGAGGTTAAAGGTTGTCAGGGGCCTAAACCATTTGGCCAACATGACCAATAGCTTGAGTGACATGATAGTGGTAAAATACATGTACCAGACGCAGATATGTTACACACGTTTACCATTACGCCAGCCTGTGTGTGTACATGGCAGTACTAATGTTTACTCACCTATCGTAATAATTTATTGTGTATATGGTCTCGTTATGTCATTGTCGTCGTAATGACACTGGATTCCCGGGGCAATGACCGAATTTATCAAGGTCACCAAGACGTGTTGGAATTAGCTGGTATACGTTTGGTTAAACATGATTCTCTGCCTAGATTTGTCTATACATACGATAAAAGGTTTCTCTTACACAACAACAGTATAGGATGTGGATTTATATAACACCCCTATAGTCACGGGGACCTGGCACGAAAAATTTTAACCAACAGTATACATATACAGTATATATTATAGTATCATTGATACTATAATATATATATGTATACTGTTGGTTAAAATTTTTCGTGCCAAGTCCCTGTGCCTATAGTCAAGACGGTTATCATATCGTCATTAGAATCCGGTATTCACGCTTTGGTTCATTCATATTCATTCTGCAGTCTTCGTTCTGCATAATTATGTAGTCTCATATGTAACGCATTCTGGTGAAATGACAGCCGATTGTGTAAGATTTTAGAGTATATCGCTTAATCTTTCCACACAACAAATACAACATTATAGATATCGTTAAACTAGATTATCCTGTCAGACCATATGCATGTAGCTGTGGTTTCTGATGTGCTTGTTGATAAGGAATCCAAACAAACAAACATTTCTTCCAAGAACTGTACACTGTGAGACGTGATGCACAGTGTGGAAATCTATCTATTTGATCATGCAATGGAATAATTTAATTCTGAAGAAAAATGTACAACACCTGTATTAGCCTGAACGCCTCCAAACCTTTAGTACAGCGTAGTTCTTTAGGAAAATGTTTAATTTTTAGTATATTGTTACACCTTGGTGGCTGAAAGGTGCCAGAAAAACGCAACGATGTCCTTTTTTTCGAATGACATCATTCACTTTTGCTAAGACCATATTGCAAATGGCGACGTCATATTTAACGTGATGTGTTGAATGACAATGCATAGTTTTGAGTCAATCAAAATGTTCGTTACAGTTAAACACTTAATTTATTGTGCAAACATATTTCTATATCAACAAGTCACCTTACAACCCTATTCTGTAATGAATCCTCCGTGAATGTAGCCAAAGCTTCTAAAACTCAGACGGATTCACATTACACCCAACATGCAACTGATATTCTCAGTTACCCGCGGTAGCCTGTAAATTCCTCTGCAACGTAACACCTAAACATCATGTAAGCCATAGCCGGAGTATCAACACACTGACTCGTACTATTATTGTGCGACATTTAGCTGTGCCAGCTGTTATCACGGCCTCGACATGTCAACTGGGTCTTAAACATCATCACTACAAAATCCGAACGCGCTATATATAGTATACGTACATATAAAGACACTAGAAGTAGAGCAAAAGTGCAATTATGTCGCGTCCGAAACACCTCTTGTCCTTGTTCTAGAACGACTTGTCAGCTTTACACAAATTGAAAAAAAAATGTCCTCGCAACACGTCAACTTCCCTGCAAAATTCTTCAATCTTGCTTTATATAAGTCTTAATTAAAAAATGCATATAAGGTACTGTATATTATTATGATTACCAAACATGTACTAATATATTGCACACACTGGTACAATGACAAGAAAGATCACTATTAAGCAATTCATCATTTGTTTGTGGAATTATATCGTCATAGTTCGAATTTTCGAAATGGTCATTTAATTTTATTCCAGAAATGTATCCATTTTGAAGCTGTTTTTCCGGAAGTACATCATCATATGATTGTTGCGGAAGTACAGAATCGGGATTTCGTTACGGAAATACATGAAATATTGAAATTTCGATATAAACTTTTCGAAAAATTGAAATATGTTGTCAAGTCGCTAAGACACGGTCTTTATCATTAATTTTTAATTTGTTGTATGTATTTTTCAGATCGTAATGCCGTGAAAAGCGAAACGAAACAAATCGTTGGATGTTCATTCATCCACACTGGACGGTGTCAACATCAGGATGCGGGTCTGACATCTGATTCCAGGGACACCATCAGAACATCGAAACATAAAACAGTGTTTTAAATATTCTATCAGAAAAATGGCCGAGGAAAAGAACGAAAAATCTCGTCAGCGGCGAGAGTCATGTGACTCCGACATATCTAATGAAAGTGTGACGGACTTGATCCCTACGCCGCCAGATGGCGGTTGGGGTTGGGTGATAGTTCTGGCGTCGTTTATGTGTAACGTCATTGTGGATGGTATAGGATATGCGTATGGAGTACTTTTACCGGAATTTGCCGAGTTCTTCCAGGCGCCGAGGAGTAAAGTTTCCCTCGTTGGTTCTCTCCTGTGTGGCGTATACCTATTGGCAGGTAGGGTCTTTTATTACATATTTATACTGGAGAGGACTTTACGCTACATACACGCTTAACAATTTGTACTGAATTATTTTGCATTACATGTAATTAGATATGTTTAAACCAAGATCTATATTGATTTATGCCTCAAAAATGTTTTAGAATGTGAATATTACGTTGATAATATGCGTTGATAATAGATTGGAATTTAGAATTATGTTGTCGACGAATTATCAATAAAGGCAAAGGGATCCTAGTTTGCAATGTGATGCATGAAATATTCAAGAGAAGATTTATTTTTGGGCTCCATGGCTTTACCACTATGTAGATATATTGTTTAGAGCTTCCGACTGGAGAAAGAGGACTCCATTCCCGATACGCCAGGGGTTACTTTCACTCGTTATATCCAATATATATAAGAAGAGTGATAGTAACCCCTGGAGTATCGAGGATGAGATAATTCATGAACAAATGCCCTTTCAACCTGTTGAGGTTAGTTATACTTAACGTGATCTTATTCTTCTTTCAGGACCAATCGTAAGCGGCCTTACAAACAAGTTTGGCTGCCGTAAGGTCACCATCGTGGGGAGTTGTATAGCCTCGATAGGATTCATCATCGGTTCCTTCAGTCCCAGTTTAAACGTCCTCATTATCAGCTACGGGTTCCTTGGAGGTAAAATATCTCACGAACAACATTCAACTTTACAATCATTTCTGACACTGCTGATTTTCTTATAAGGACAAATCCGTTCGATGCTTAGTAGAGCATCTGGTTTGCTATGTTTAAATCGTTGGTCATCGATTTTTGTCTCCGATATCAGTCATTGATATTAAAGCAAACAACTTGTATCAATGTGATCTTTTAAAAATTATCAAATAGACTTTACTTCATTATCATACATGCAGCACGTGTGTTTTCTTATTCGATATGTCTATGCGAAGCATTTATCAATGTCATAGGCTTATATTCTTCGTAGACGTTTTATTTGACCATGACTGTAAGAAAGGCTTCAGACACAATGAAGCTCTGTTTTAAATATATTAATATTAATTAACATATTTCTATGGTTTTTTTCAGGATTCGGATTCGGGTTGATTTACCTACCCTCTATTGTCAGTGTTGGGTACTATTTCGAGAAAAAGCGCGCTCTAGCGACAGGAATAGCAGTATGTGGATCCGGGGTAGGGACCTTTATATTTTCACCCGGAAACAATGCCCTTCTCGCAGCTTACGACTGGCGTGGTTTGTTACTTATTCACGCCGCCATAATTTTACAATGTGCTGTGTGTGGGATGCTTATGAGGCCGCTCGAGCCAAAGAAAAAGAAAAAACTCCGGATTAGTGACAAAAATATAGAAAAAATCAAAGAAGATGCCAAATCTGGAAGGAAGCGTTGTAACGAATCAGAATCTAGTGTCGCGGTCGTGGAAACGTTTGCAAAACTAAGGGAAGCTAAGTTAAAACGAGAAAAGCAACTCGAGGACGATTCTGACATTGCGTCAATGCCTAGTGCTTATTTTGTGAAAGGCCCTCCTGATGCAATGAGCACGAGTGTTAATTCCAGACAAATGAAACTGTCGTTCTCTGACCGCGGAGATGCTACAAGTCAAACAAGTACGCCCGCGGGACCTCCCAAAATAATGATTTCCGAAAACGGCTCTAATGTTGCTATGGACAATGAAGTCGAATCGCCAACATCCAATATGTCTCTGAGCATACCAGACCGGAAGAACAGCAGTAGCACGACTGCGCAACAGGAGGAAGTTGATACTACTAAAGACAAAAATCATTCAGCTTTGCCCAATGGCGTTTTTGCACACGAGGTACAGCCTCTTATTGAAAATGGCTATAGCAAAGTAGCTACTAAACCAAAACCCTCCCCGTCTGGGGGCGAGGGCGGGTCCAAGTTATGTGTGGGATCGTCACGTGATGTTGCCGCGCACAAAGAGGATTATAGGAGACCAATGTACAGGAAAGACATTTTCTATAGCGGAAGTGTTCTTAATATCCCACAGTACCGGTCACAGCCGGACATGCGCAGTTACATCGCGAGTATTACTACTATACCCGGGGATGTTGATCAAAGGTCCACGTGCTGGGACAAATGCACGTGCCTTCCAAAATCGGTTGTGGACACATTGTCCGAAATGCTTGACATTTCTCTCCTTACCAACGCACCATTTTTATTGATCTGTGTGGGCAATCTGTTCGCTATGACGGGGTTCTATGTGCCGTTCACATACATCGTGGATAGAGCTGTGATGCTGGGTATTGACAGTACTAGGGCTGCTTTCCTTCTCTCTATCATAGGTAAGTCATCTAGAAATGACTGTTGCACATCTATAACGAACCTCTGGGGACCAATAAAATTACTTCATTAAACACATAGCTCGTTATACTCACACTACATCAACTAATGGAAACTTTGATTGGGAATGGAAACAAACGTGTTTTACTGTAGTCATATACCGCACGTCACGATGTGCTTTATAATAGTTGTCATAAGAGGCTAATGGTTTGGAATAATTTGGACGAATGGTGACCGGTCCCTATCGCAGAGGTAAAATAAATTATATGTAAATTATTTAGATCACTGCAGTTTTTAATTCATTAGAAGTCAACTTTTCCCGGAATATGTAGTAGATAGTAGAAAGACGATCTTAGTACACTCTTTTACAGACTTCACTTATTCACTCATTGCGCCAGGGGATAGGGTAACTGTGACCTATATTCACCGGTCGCGCCAGGAGATACATCGTCGGAGACCCACGGGTGATCGCACTACACTACGCTACACTTATCACCCTTGGGGTAGCTCGATCTCAGAGCACCGCTGCAATGACGTCATTCTATAAAAAGAAACCAATCAACATAACTCTTTTAAAATGAGAACTCTTCAGTTTGGGGAACATTTATAATGCTATTTATGTACAGCTCCTCTGAAGCATGTGTTACCTCCAATCTCATTGGTTAAAAAATCGACAGGGAAATTTGTCGGGGCAAATCAAATGGCACTTGACGAAAGCAGTGCTCTGAGATCGAGCTGTTCCACGGGAAATAAGTGTAGCGTAGTGTACTTACAATCAACCGTGGGTCACCGACGATGCAGGTGATAGGGTAACTGTGACCTATATTTACTCAGTACGACAGGGGATAGATGTGACCTATATTTTCTGTCATGACCAGTTCCTTGTCGTGTTTTGGTGAGATTATATTGCGTTTAACGTCCTATTAACTACCAGGACCATTTCAGGACGTGCCATATTTACGAGGTTAAGGAAAAAACCGAAGTATCATGAAAACAAAATTTCACAAAAACCATAGATCTACAGTCGCTTAGAACACGCAAAATATTGCAACACCTTTTCCCGGCCTTATATATCTAAAATAATGATACCGTAATCTAACCGAGAGTGCTGGTAATCACTACTAGTAATCAGTCGGTCTTTTTACTGATGTCTTTTAATAGTGTCATATGCTTAAATTCTGAGTGCAGAATCTACGAAAGCATGTCATAAGCATACTGATTAAAATGTGAAAATATGGCAATGATCTACATGAATATATATATCTATAAGCAATATCTATCGTTACATAGGTATAACAAACACAGTTGGGAGAGTGATGTCTGGTTTCCTTGCCGACCTGAAGTTTGTGGACAGCCTCGTTATCAACAACATTGCCCTCGTCATCAGCGCCCTCGCTCTCTTCCTGCAGCCATTTTGTGTGACGTATGAGACGCTGATTGTGTTTGCCGCAGTCTACGGTTTGTGTGTGGGTGAGTACAAACTTTAGAACATACATAACATAATATTCTTTATGGCCGATAATTATGATAACTATAAGACGATACCATTATCTGTGTAAAAGTTTTTTGAGCTACAATATGGCAGCTAATAAATAAAAATTTCCTGTTTTAAACGTTTAACTATTTAGATGTCTACTATATTGTAAGTCCATACTGCCCATCATCGATACCGTGGGGGTTACTATCACTGTAGTGTGTATGACGACAGTGATAGTAAACCATGGGATATCGAGGATGACTACTGTACACTATGAAGGTTACTATACACACGTATGTGAAAACCATGAAAACCAAGCTTACAAACTTTAGAACATATAAATGCAAATAAATGTCCGCTTCCTGTTTTAAACGCTTAAATATGTAGTAATGGGTAGATTACCAGTTATAAAATTATAATCGTAGGTGATTGGACGGTTAATCAGTGGTAACATTGCAACTTGATATTAACCGGTTAATTTCACATCCTGAGATAAATCCGACATTAATGCCTTCTTTGTTCTCTGTTATCACAGCGGCGTACATTTCATTAACATCCATCATCATTTGTGACCTGCTTGGACTTGAAAAACTGACCAACGCCTTCGGACTGTTGACCATGGCCAGGGGAGTGGCCGGAATATATGGACCTCCGGTCGCAGGTACGGTGCATATTACAAATCGTAGTTTGTATTAGATTTTCGACATATGTGCTTTCGATTTCTCTCATCATTTATAAAAAAATAAGATTTACATTGCATTGTTATTTTTAAGAAGGGAAGTAACTCGTGATGTACTACAACAATGCCAACCCATATATTGAAACACTTATTATGAACAAATTCATAGGGTCTCCTGGTTTCCCATTATATCCGGGTCAAACTGTATTTTAGTAATTGTTTTAAGAGCTATGGATATTTTTCACTTTCCCATCATTCCGTTAAATAATTCTGTAAATCTTTGCATTATCAACGTCGAATTTTGATTTTGTAGGTTCATAAATTTAAAAAACAAGTCTAATTCTGTTTTCAGTAAACCATTGTTATACATAGTTTGTTATTCAATTTTATTTGATAAATTATTTTGCTTGTCGATGTCGTAATATGTTTTTGGAATCGGATTTTCTTATTTCGTTTTTGACATTCACTTGCCACTTCTACTTTATAAACTAACCAAGGCAAAGTGAAGGCTATATAGATATACATGTAATTGACCCCAAAAATGAATTGATAATGTAAATATAAATATTAAACAAAATCTTCCGATGGAATTTACAGTCCATATAGATGCACGAGCTTCACAGACAATTACCTTATATCACAATGAGATGTCTGCAAAACTCTGCCATCTAGGCCATCGATTCCATAGGAAGATAGTTTAATGCTTAAATACTTTGTGTCATTTTAAAGCAAATGTCTTTATTCCTTGTTTTATTTTTGATGTTGGTTTTTTTTTGTGTTTAACAGGTTTAGTTTTTCAAGCATACGGAACCTACGATGCTTCATTCTACATGGGAGGCTTCATGTTTACAATTGGTTCACTGTTTCATCTGGCTCTACATCTACCCTGTCTCAAACGGTTCTCATATAAACGGGAAACGGAAGCCATTATTGCCGAGAGTACGCATGTGTGAGATCCAATCCGGAAGAATTGAACCAAACTAAAACGATCTATTGAACATCAGGCGTAATTTGATCAAATCCATACACATTTTTTTATATATCAGTCTTGACCAGAAGTCAGCAGCTGTTAAAATAGAAAAAAATATACCAGTTGTGTTATCAGTTGGATTCGACAGTACATATCATTATGTACACACTAAAGGGTTGACCAGTTTGAATTTGATTTAGTAGAAATGTGACTTTTATATTTTGTCGAAACATATTTGATATTTGATGTGTATCATGTAATTTTATGGATAAAAAAGACAATCTGTTTAATAAGATAGCACATGTTTTTCTTCCTATTTTGTTAGTTCTGTGTGATAGTTTTGGATCATGTTGATAAGTGAAACAAAACAATCTTTATGATGTGTGTGTGTGTGTAAAGTTGTGTTGAGTCACATAGGCTGTAAATCCCAATACTTCTGTTTACTGTGAAAGGTCGTGTTTGATTTGAATGTTTATATATTATTAGAAACTAACTAAATTGAGGTAAAAATCCAATGATTGCATATTGTTATTGGGTACATGTTGATGTCACGTCATATTTTGATCTTGTAAATTAGATTATCTCATATTGTAGATGGAATAAATCGACAGATTCTGCCGATGTTCGGAGTATTGATGGAAAAGACCGAGTTGTTCCGATTCCACTTTGTTTTACGCTGTGTTGACACAATATGCAGACGACAGTATATGGTCTGTGATTAGATACCCCATTTTTGTCTGGGTTCTGCTTGATAGAAATGTGATAAATTTTCCTCTCGGAGGATGTTTTTTTTTTTCATAAATTTCACCTCACATGTACAACGATTATATGTGTTTTAACCAAATGCATAGCTGTCTGGATAATGAATGTATATGAATTTCCACAAAACTGCCCCCTTGTATACTGTATTATCATTGTTGGTTTATGTGATAAACATGATAAGTACGGTTTGTTGTTTTAACTCTGGTTATGCCAGAATTTAAAACTCATATTTTCTGAATGAACATACTTAGAACCATTTCTTTCCACTCGGCAAGGCTCATTTATACTACTGTAAATCAAACCATTTCGCTGGTGATTACATTTAGTGGTCAAATAGAAATAGCCAACCAATCTCTCCCAGGGTTCATAACCGCAATGCACCCTGGGAGAGATTGATAGCCAACAATAAATTGCATTAAAAAACATCTGGCATAAATCACGAAATTAAGTCGCCCCCCCCCCCCTCCCCACCCTATCCCCGAACCCACCCATTGGATGACGTCACTATCTTTAAGTTATGACGTCATAATAAAAAAATTATTGTCAAAATTATACCCTTTGTGAACTATTAAGCGCGGGAGATAAACTCTTAAAAAGGGTGCGAGATCGATTTGAGGAACCGACTCACAGTGGCATGTTTACAAGGTTATAGTTTAGGATTAATCTATAAAAATGCAGAACACTAGTTGTGTCGCACTTTTATTTGTGAATATATTTTATGAAATTCAACATAGCCATTTTATACATTTACCTACTGTATATATTTGCTTTATCATTCCAATAAATCCAGCTGATTTTTTTGTGGATTTTAGAATTAATAATATCACAATACGTATAGGTGTGTCTATTTAATGTTCATTTGAAGTGTGTACACGTGTGAATGTTTTACAAAACTATAAGCACAGAAAGTTATATATATTTTTGCATGTTAAGTTACACAATACAATTTTATTTTATGAAGTGTATTTGTATGATATGTTGCAATGCGATAATGCCAAATAAACTTTAAAAAAAAACACAGATGTTTTCAACACCCAAACAATAATTTTAAACATTATTCTAATTCATTCACCCCTGCAATTTCAAAATGGATTATTCCAGCCTTTGAACTAGAATAATCTAACTGCGTCTTTGAGGGTGAATGGGTAAATAAAATCCCTTTCCTTATCTCCCCTCTTGTATGACTTTATTACATACATATCCTTATCTCCCCTCTTGTATGAATTTATTGCATACATATGTTGGTTTTTTTATATGGAGTGAAACATGAATAGGAATAGGAATTTTCATCAAATTGTGTTCGGAGTATGTTTATATCAAACTCCTTTTTTGAGTATATCATCATTAAAAACCCATTCAGACTGTTTCATTGAAGGTGTAAATAATACATCTGTTTCACAGTTTTTAAATACTGTTTGAAGGCAAAGTGTTATAATTTCACAACGTACATGTGATGCATTAGTATTTTAATGTGTTATTAGATCTAGTTTGAACTAAAGATGTCGGAGTCACACATTCCAATAGTTTAGTTTAGCTATGATGTACCCCCTTTTAAATCAAACCCAGACGATCACATATTGTTAGTCATAATGTGTCCTTTGTGCCTTCGATTCATTTAGTAATACATTGAACTTTTAATACCAGCAATATCATTTCATTTATCGTTTTGAGTAGGAGAAAAAATTAACGATTTAATTATGTAGACTAAATGATTAAACTTGTTTATTTGATCTTTGTATGTCTGTTTTGTTTGTTATCGTCACTTTACATAGGCAGGGGGTCGCTTTTTACGAGAGAGGGAATCGCAATTTTACATAATTTTAGTAATGTTCGGTTATGCTTTGGGATTTTTTCTTAATTGGAGAAAACTTTTATTTAAAAAAAAATATGTGCGTCGTGAAACATTGGACTTATCCAATTCAATTCAATATTCTTTTATTGAATTTGGACCGATGACCCATCAGTACAATGTACATACATATTGTGTATAACATCCATTATAACATATTCTAAATTACAAATAAAGTGGTTAACGTATAGTACAGAAAAGGAGTTAACATCGGATGTATTAAATTTGTACAATATATATTTTTTAATACATACAGAAATAAAATACATTTTATATCAGCTTTAACTTACAGGTGATGCGCTCATTTATAGGAATGATTCAAATATACAAGTCAACATATCAATATTGGGGAAATTCTGATAATAGTCAGAGACAAAGAAAAGTACAAGATAATACCATTTCGTTAAACAAGACAGACGGACACTGGGCGTATGGAATAATAATTACGGACAGTGGGCGTATGGAATAATAATTACACTTTCATGCAAGTCAGTTTGAGCTAATTTGAAAAATATATAGGCCTAGACTCTCTATATATAATTCTACAACTAAGCGCTTCTTTCATAAATTTTCATAACAAGTTCAATTTTTTTAGCTATTTGTGCTCAATATTTCTATTACTTTGAAGACAGGCACTGTCTATTCCAAAAGTATCCATGAGCATTTCAAAGTAATAATTTCCACAAAGGGCCTAGTAGTTTTTACGGCAAGTCCAGAAACATTTGAATTGTTTAAAATCAGCAGAATTTCAGCTGATAGCTTGTGCGTACAGACGTTAATGTACTTTTTAGAATCATGGGCATTGAATATAATTAAATTTAGATAAAATTAAATATATGCATTATTATATCGACCTTTTACATATATAACATGGATCATAAGACTAAATCAAGAGTGCGAGAAACAAGACATTTAGCGCGCGACTTGGTGCTTGTGGGAGGTTCCCACGAACTACTGTATGTGAGAGAGATTGGATTTATCTTAGCACTTTTAAGCAGTTTTGTATAACAGATACACGCACACAAAAGAGAGTTGCCAAAACACGAATAATGAAAATCCAATATTGTATCTACTGCAGGTTAGTAGGCCTAACTAGTAACGTTACGTCCTTCCGTGAAGGGATACGCCGAAATTTATTACCAAGCGAAGGTTTTTTTTTTCTCTTGGGCTTCGTCTTCGAGAAAATAATCCTTTGATTAGCTCAAATTAAGAGAAATCTCAGAATACAATCGAACATTACTAATTATCAATTCCCCCTCTCGTAAAAACAGCTGATAAAGCGAGTTGTCCAGTCCGGTGATTGCTATCAGAGTTATATCCCTTAGCCAACTTCCGCCTAAACCTTCAATACGGGTATAATTTTAATTGTTAATTCAGAAAAGAAGGTATAAAGAAAGTATTTATTATATTGATCAAAATTTAAAATAAGTGTTGTATAACAGGGTAAGCACGATGTTCTTGAGTTCAAATATTATTATTCAACAAAATTTCATCAATCCTCGGTAGTATAGTGGTAAGTATCCCCGCCTGTCACGCGGGAGACCGGGGTTCAATTCCCCGCCGGGGAGGATTACTTTTTTTTTTCTTTTCTTTTTTCATTATGTCTTTTTTTTTCTTTAAGATCCAATGAAATAAACGACTTCGAATTATTCACAGCAGATAGCTACTAGATTTAATGTACATAGTGGATTTAACAGCAAACAATTAGTCACCATACAACAAAGTATAAGTTCACGATGTTTCAAGCATATGTATAAAACAAGAACAGAAAGTTCTTATGGTAGCCGAGAATGGGAACTTTTATTTATTGTACATATAGAATAACGTTCAAAATAAACATTACATTCAGTTTTAAAAAGCCCAATTTCTCGTGTACTATCTATGAATACATACAGAACTGACACGGAAGAGCAACAGCACCACCTACAGTCATTATAATGATTAGTGAACCACAACTCAAGTTGATATCTTATTATTTTCTTGTGGATGTTCTATCTTCCTTAAACATTTATATCAAAAAGAAAGGGTATTTTTCTAAAAGATGCTCCACCGCTGACAAATGGTAGTTTTTCTTTATCAAAAACAGGAGCAAAAGATTTAGTATGTTTTCCAGTTACTAAAGTTACTTACTTTACACCATTACCAAGCATTGAAAAGTTTGTGCTTGTAATTTTACTTCAAGATAAAAATATGAAAAATATTATAGCATCCCGAAAAAAATCCTATATGGAATGAAGTACTGATTGCGCAAATAAATTACCTTGTATCATTTTTTTGTGTTAATTAGACACATATATACACGGTTAAACGCCAATACTCGTTAAAATGATGAGTATGGTTTATGTTCTGTCGGCGTTGGAGCACCTTTAAGAAGTAAAGCATACACCGATTTTGTTCAGGGTCAGATTTGAATAATTTTTGCAACTAAAACGAACAGGAAGGGCAATACTGGCAACATTTTGAGCTGTTTTCATCGTTCGTACCCAAAGTTTGTCTTTATTGTATCGTACAAATGGCAAACGTTACACCTTTAAAAGTGGTCACATGAGTGATTCTATTTCCGGATTTTTTTGGGTGTTGAAAAGATTGTTCAGGAAGTATGATTTTTGACGATTTTTTATGCTATAATGCTCCACCACCGACATTGCATAAATGATATTTGAAGAATAATTGATGTTTAATCGTTTATATATTTGTCTAATTAAGACAAAAACACATTTGAAATATTTATAATTTGTTTTCCTTTTGTTGTCTGCGCAATCAGTTCCTCATTTTATATAGGTTAGTGTGACATTTTTTTCCAAGATTCAATTAATTAATCTTAAATACATTTGGTGTACTATGATATTAAAGAAAAAAGAAGAAGCAGCAAACTTAAGTAACTTTTGTAACTGAATGAAATGCTAATTACTCAGCTGCTCTTGTTTTTAATACATATAAATTGCCATTCGTCTGCGGTGTAGTATCTTTAAATTGATAAGAACTTCCAATCGAAAACCTAGAAAATTCTGTTGCAAGTTTTTGTAGGTAAGGCCTCTATACTAAACTGATTTGATTAAAATATAATTATTAGCGTAATCATTCATTCTAAAAAGAAAAGAAGAAGAAAACAGAAAACACAACCAAAACAAGCTATAGATTCTAGTTTTTTTTAAATCAATACAAAATGGCAATTCATTGTTCCGACATAACACTACGTAGTCGTCAATTGTTAGTGACGTCACTTCCGTCAATGGTGACAGTTGTTTGGGTCCTGTAATGTTAGTGACGTCACTTCGGTCAATGGTGACAGTTGTTTGGGTCCTGTAATGTTAGACTGGTGTCGTCACAGTAAGCCAAGGAGAAGTCGCACCTGCAATGAACGACAGGTTAATTAGTTAGTTAAAGGCTAGCTAGTTAGTGTTAGATATTTACAGTTCCAGGTTAGCTAGTAAGTTGTTAGCTAGTAAGTGGTTAGTTAGGTACTAATTATCTTATTAGCTTGTTTCGGATTAGCTTGTTACTGTTACTGGTTAGAAAAGTACTACTTAATTACAGTAATGGCGAACAAGTTAGTTAGTTACATGTCACCAAGTTACTGGTCACTAGTAAGTTAGCTACTGGTCAATTGTTAGCTAGTTACTGGTCAATTGTTAGCTAGTTACTGATCACTGTTAATCATCATCAATGTTATGTCATCGTAATAAATTTTCGAATGTTTTTTAAACCACTTTTCACTTCTCAAATAAATGCTGAACGAAACTAATACTACATTCAGAGATAGACTCATTTCTCGTGAAATTTATGATCTGAAAGCAAAATAAGAGCAATTTGGGGTCATGTTAATTATTTACATCAACCTACCTATCTCTCCAAAAAATAACTAACCATCCATACCATAAAACTAAATGGAACACATATTTGTAATAAATAACAACATGTCAGAATTATTGTCCAGAGTTATCGGTCTTTACGCTAGACGAACGCCAGGAACGAAAACTCTAAATAGACGTTGATACTTACTGGTTGAAGTAGAGCTTCCCGTTACTGCCACAAACAGGGGCAAGTTGTGGTGGACATGTTATGGAATCTTTATTGTGACAGAAAATATCTAGGATAGGGTCAGGGGTTGCCGTGGGGGCTGAAGTTGGCGAAGGAGTTGAAACCATCGGCCTTGGAGTTGAAATTGCTGGTCCCGTCGGTGCCGTTGTAGTGTAGATTACGACGGGTTTATTACCAAAGCAACTTCCGAGTGAGGCAACGTGAATCGAGTTGTCGGCACATCTGGCCTTGCTGAATTCACAACTGGTGAAAAGAATAAAACAGTGGGTTAATCTACGCTAATTTATTTCATCTTCAATTTTCGTTAGAATGTATTTGTTCTATTGATCAGATGTTGTTCTAATAAGAATCATATTATGCTCTGCGACATTCATAAACATCATATTGCACCATTGTGTGGGTACCCTGATTCGCTGAACGAAGGCGTACGGAAGAATGCTACGATGTTAAATAAAATGCAGAATTCACAATTGTGCGAGTTCAGAAGAGGCTCATTTTTAGGAACAAGGCAGCTAAAATATTTACCATAGAGGTTAGTAGATCTTCACAATGATTTTATTATTGGTGTCGGAATAGCATATTAATTAACAAATTAGGGAGGAATTAATTGTCTATGGATACGAATGAGTTATTAGCCTGGTTTTAAAGGGGTTAAGCAAGGAAGTGATGTTGCGGGCTTGCTATTCCATAAACGTGTAATTGGTTAGTATCGAAGGTGTTAGGGAGGGATGTCCTTTTTCAGCCTTGTTTATGTAAGGTTCTGTAATTTAAAACCAATTTATTTGGACAGTTTATGTAGGAAAGGAAGGACTCTAAAGAAAACTTTGACTTTTCCTCCTTCGAAGAAGGCATGTGACTACTACAAGTAACTCCAGTGTTGGGCAATTAAGTTTTGAGGCTCACAATTTATTATCAATAATTCAATTTATATTGTCATACTTACAAATTAGGGTACAACGTGTTTCTATTGTCGCATACTTTCTCGTCTGTATCGGCTTGCTGGTAAGTTGAACAATCAAGATGAGCTATGTCGTCACACAGGTGTGTAGTGTCACCAAGTACACAGGTAACAATGGCGACTAAAACATATTTGAGTTTTCGTAAGAAACCGGAATGTACTTTTATCACTGATAAATAAAATTTTAAACATTCGTTGAAAAGCCGTCCGGAAAACAACTAATATAATTACTGATCCAGGTTTGACGATATGATTTTTAGTTTTGAAGCGAAAATATTAAAATATTCTTTACAAAGACATAACCAACAAATGTAATATGTGAAAAAAAACTGTTTCCAGCTGACATTTATGTGCTAATAAAAGCCAGCTACATCATAGTAGATTTAAAACTCGAGCTCTTCACCTTTGTCCAGATGCCAAAGTTAATCCATAACAGTCGACAGAAAGCTGTCAAATGTTCTATAATGATGTTACAGTTAAACGTTATTTGACGAGAAAAGTTATTTACCAAATGTGATTGGTAATCCTAGCTTCATTGTGACAATAATCCGTCCTGTAGATTTCGGCAATGTTATGGCGTATGGCAGAGAAATTCTTATCGCGTGTCGATTACTGATTACTTATCTCTACATTAAGGTTTACATGACTACAACCAGGACAATGTAATAAAATCCGTGAAAGGTAAACACGATTTTAATCTACGTTGTGGTGACAAAGGTCAAGTTCACTGACCTTCTACCACTTGCCCTTCAATTCGGAGTCATGGTTGCCGAGTCGTTAAGATTACTGACCTTCTACCACTTGCCCTTCAATTCGGAGTCATGGTTGCCGAGTCGTTAAGATTACTGACCTTCTACCACTTGCCCTCCAATTCGGAGTCATGGTTGCAGAGTCGTTAAGATTACTGACCTTCTACCACTTGCCCTTCCAATTCGGAGTCATGATTGCAGATCATTAAAGTCACTGACATTCTACCACTTGCCCTCTAATGCCGAGCCATGGTTGCAGAGTCGTTAAGATTACTGACCTTCTACCACTTGCCCTCCAATTCGGAGTCATGGTTGCAGATCATTAAGGTCACTGACATTCTACCACTTGCCCTCCAATGCCGAGCCATGGTTGCTGAGTCGTTAAGATTACTGACATTCTACCACTTGCCCTCCAATTCGGAGCCATGTTTGAGTGGTTGAGGTTACTGACATTCGACCATTGTCCTTCAATTTGGGATCGTGATTGCTGAGTTACGGTCACTGACATTCTAACACTTGCCCGCCAATTCGGAGCAGCACTTACTGAGTGATTGAGATCTGGATCTCGTTATCTAAGTAATTCAAGTCCTACAACGTCTACCCCAATAGGCCACTGCATTCCCATTGATATCGACTTTCACGTCATACAGATGCCTTTATTGTGACAGGTAGGTGATGGTTTTTCTGGAACTCTCAAAATCCAATTAAAATTTATTTACTTTATTTACATGGATTACAAGTTACAATCTTATATAATCATATACACTAGCGAGTTATATTACTATATGGCCGAGCGTTCTCTGATTACTGTTTTTTATGTGTGTGTTTTTTTGGTTTTGTTTGTTGTTGTTGTTGTTGTTTTTTAATTTTTTTATTTGTTATTTTTTCCGTGTTGTTTTATCTATGATAATCTTCACGAAAGAACTTCCGCAAATCACGCCAGTTTTAAAGATACATTTCAGGTTATGTATTATACTGACATATATACGATTTAATACGATATATAATGGATGCAGGCTGTTAGCCTCTACATCCTTATCGATATTTCAAAAAATTCAATTATACATTGATTACTACTTCTGGTAAAACTTATGGTTTAAATATTCTTTGTTCCACATTCTCTTACTATATAGTATATATATAAATATATTATATTAATATTCATTCATGTACATGTATATAAAGATGAAAGACTTTGTTGACAATTTTTCCAATGATTGTCCAGAAAAATTTCAAAATGTTTCACATCTGTTACATCTGTAACATGTTGTCGCAAATTGTTCCAGATATCTACGATTCGAAAACGGAAGAAATGTTTTCTAATGTCCATGTGACTTCCTTTTGTAATGATTTTAAAGAGTGTCCTCTGATAATATCCATTTGAAACATAGATGACGTAACTCTTTAATCATTAATATCTTTTAATATTTAGAACACATTTATCAAGTTTACTCTTTTCCTACGATATTCTATGTTTGGCAGATTTAATCTCTGTAAACGTTTCGGATATGTCAAGTCTTTAAAGCCGGGTATGAGCTTTGTAGCTCTCCCATTGGATTGTTCTCTAGTAGTTCTATATCCTTCATCCTATATGGACTCCACACACTTGAGGCATATTCCAGGTGGGGGTCGTTCAAGAGCCTTAAACAGTAATTTAAAGATGCTCCACCGCCGACAAAGCATAAATATTATTAATTATTTAAACAATGATTAGTTATCAATCGTGTGTATTTATGTCTAATTCACACAGAAAATAATTTTTTTTTGTTATTTTGCCCTTGGTGCATGCGCAATCAGTTATTCATTCCATATAGGATATAGTGCCACAGAATTTTTTCGGGATGCAATGAATTATTTTTCATATTTTTAACTTGAAATAAAATTAGAAGCTCAAGCTTTTCAATGGTGGTAATGGTGTACAGTAAGTAATTTTTGTAACTGAAGAAAATACTAAATCGTCTGCTCCTGCTTTTGATAGTGAAAAAATACCATTTGTCGGCAGTGGAGCATCTTTAATCATCTTTTCATCAAGGAAGGTAAAGGTTCTTCTTATCAGTCCCAATATGCTGTTTGCTTTACTTACACCTAGTTGGATGTTTGCTCTGAAATTTAAGTCCTCATCCACTGTTACTTAAATGTCCTTTTCTGATGTTATATTAACGAGTTTTATTGGTTCGCCTGTTATCCTAGACATAATATGTATTTTTTTCTTTCGAAAGGACTTAACATTTGTTTGAGTGAAAAAATCTTAGTTTTAAATTTTTCAAGGACTTAACAATTTGTTTGAGTGAAAAAATCTTAGTTTTAGATCGTGGCAGGTCGTTACAACGTCGTTGCGAGGTCTTTAGGGGGGGCGTATTCACAACTCAGGTAGGTCGCCATTACGCGCGATAGAGCATGGAAGAGCGAGTTTGAGCTACGACTATTTTGAACATGTTCAAAATTTACGTAGCAAGGTCGTGGTGTTTAAGGGTCGTAGTGACATCGTATCAAGGTCGTAGATGTAGCGTAGTGGCAGCGGGTGCAGCGTAGTAGAAACGTAGAACACACGTGGCCAGGTCGTCAAAACTATGAGCGTAGATCATTTTAAGATGTTTCCTCCTCAGTGAAGAATAGAATTAAGAGAGGAGGCTCATAGACATCATATATATCGTAAACGTCGGTCGGTCTTGACGAAGTCGTGGAAATAACGTAGCGCAAACGTGATACTCGTGGAAGCAGCGGAATACTAGCGTGATGCGATCTTCTAGAGCGTAGCAGCATTTGGACCTAGTCGTATAATATCGTACTGGCAGCATGGTTTGTCGTGGTAAAATCGTACTTAGAACGTACCGTTGACGTAAAGAATGTGGCGCAAAGCTATTTTTGTGCGCAGTAGGAGCGTATCAGTGTCGTTATAACATACACTGGAGATGGTTTTCAAAAAGTTTCAAGATCTCGGTTCGATCTTAATGGTCGTGGAAGTGGTGGAGGGGGTAGTAGAGACTCCATCCAGTGTGAAGGGACTACTCATAAAAGTATTTTGTCCATATGGTTTACTATGCTATTCCTTACTAACGTTTCCAATGTTTTCCCAACAATACTTGTCAGACTGACATGTCTGCAATTCCCCGCTTCTGACTTTGAGCCCTTTTTAAAATTCGCTTTAATGTTTGTTTCTTTCCAAGCTTCTGGTATCTTGCCTTGCTAAAGTGATCTATTAAATATTTCTGCCAGAGGATAACTTATATGCTTCCGTAGTTCCTTTAGGGCTTTAAGGGGAATCATATCTGGTCCTTGGGATTTACTTAAATTGAGATCAAATAGCAAGTTTTTTCAATTATTTCTGGCGTGCAGTTTATTTCCTCAAATTGATGTTTAATGTCTCTTTCTTTGAAGTCCGGTAAGCTTCCATGTGGTTCTTGGGTAAATACACTACTAAAGAATTTCGCAAGTACTTCGGCTTTATCCTTGTCTCTCACGGCGATTTTCTAGATATCTCCATTGAGGCCCTTTAAGTCCGAAATACATGTTTTAACTTTTCTTTTTGAGTTGACATATTTCCAAACTTTTTTAGGTTGTTGTCTAATATCTGATAAACGTTGAAAAGAATTATTCATTTATCAATCAAACCACAATATTTTGTTTCTGTACAATACCCCAAAATATTTTTTTCTGTTTACTGAATTTTGTTCCATCACTGTAAACTCTGATTCTGATTATATTCTAACATTAAAACTCACTCACTGATTCACACACTTCTTTTGTAAAGTTTTACCAATTTTCAAATAATTTCTAATATGTCAAACAAATATCAATTTTTAATTTGAATCCGTTGCAATTGACTACTCTAAATGGATGAGATGCATCTTTCTATAATGTAGAAAAATGTTGTGCACTCGAGATGAAGCATTTGTAATCTAAATGGATGAGATGCATCTTTCTATAATGTAGAAAAATGTTGTGCACTCGAGATGAAGCATTTGTAATCTAAATGGATGAGATGCATCTTTCTATAATGTAGAAAAATGTTGTGCACTCGAGATGAAGCATTTGTAATCTAAATGGATGAGATGCATCTTTCTATAATGTAGAAAAATGTTGTGCACTCGAGATGAAGCATTTGTAATCTAAATGGATGAGATGCATCTTTCTATAATGTAGAAAAATGTTGTGCACTCGAGATGAAGCATTTGTAATCTAAATGGATGAGATGCATCTATCTATAATGTAGAAAAATGTTGTGCACTCGAGATGAAGCATTTGTAATCTAAATGGATGAGATGCATCTTTCTATAATGTAGAAAAATGTTGTACACTCGAGATGAAGCAGAAAGGTAACTGCAGACCAAACTTTATAATTTCTGACTTTGCTTATTGGCCTTATATATCTGGAGTTCCATCATTAAGGCAAGTTTCCTGTTCTTTTGAATCCTCTGTATTAGTCTGAAAAATATGAAAATATATACAAAAATAAAATATTCATTTTTATGATAATGAAATGATACTTCATTTTATCACAAAATGTCTTTGCTCGAAACGATCACTGTGATTAAATACAACAGTGCACTAATTATCTAGAAGTAGCTATTTAAAGAAGCCAGCAATTCTGCGTAAACACCTGATATTACGAAGACTTATTGTAATATACGATAACTTCATTTTGTTATGTAAAATGGAAATGTGACACTTTCATAAAATATATTGAATGTTAATGCACTAAGTAAATTTAATGAGATGAGGCGTAAATAAGAGATAACTAATGAGGTACCGATATGTATTTAATCTTTCAGATGGATCTTTGTTTGTTTTACTGATAAAATACTTAGTTGTCGAACAATATCATGAAGAAATAAACTTACAAAAAAAAAAAAAAAAAAAAAAAAAAAAAAAAACAACAATTTACAAACAAAAAAAAAAAAAAAAAAAACACAAGAAGAAGAAGAAAAAAAAATAAAAACAAATGAACCATGATGTACAATCAAATACTTATTGCATTTTCTAAGTTAAGAAATGCTTTTAAGAACTTAGTATACTGACATTAACTTACGTGTGCTATGTTTGGGTTGTGGTAGTTCACACCAATATTGAGTCGTTCTTTTATTGCGTTAGGGATACAGCAACACAGTAGGTCACAAACTGGTACGACTAGATCCGGATCCACTGTCTGACTTTCTGGAGAAGGTTTATGAGAACATATAAATGAAGGTAAATCTCATAGCAAAGACCACACTGTGTATGTTTTTATAGTTACATTTGGTCTTATAATTTTTTTTATGTTTTAGACTGGTTATCTACCTAAATTCCAGAGACTCTACCAGGTGGCGCTTCACTCAGACCAGACATTCACTCTACACTACAGGTGGCGCTTCACTCAGACCAGACATTCACTCTACACTACAGGTGGCGCTTCACTCAGACCAGACATTCACTCTACACTACAGGTGGCGCTTCACTCAGACCAGACATTCACTCTACACTACAGGTGGCGCTTCACTCAGACCAGACATTCACTCTACACTACAGGTGGTGCTTCACTCAGACCAGACATTCACTCTACACTACAGGTGGCGGCTTCACTCAGACCAGACATTCACTCTACACTACAGGTGGCGCTTCACTCAGACCAGACTTTCACTCTACACTACAGGTGGTGCTTCACTCAGACCAGACATTCACTCTACACTACAGGTGGCGCTTCACTCAGACCAGACATTCACTCTACACTACAGGTGGTGCTTCACTCAGACCAGACATTCACTCTACACTACAGGTGGTGCTTCACTCAGACCAGACTTTCCCTCTGCAGTTTACATTGTAACTCAGACCAGACATTCACTCAATACTACAGGTGGTGCTTCACTCAGACCAGACATTCACTCTATACTACAGATGGTGCTTCACTCAGACCAGACATTCACTCTACACTACAGGTGGCGCTTCACTCAGACCAGACATTCACTCTACACTACAGGTGGTGCTTCACTCAGACCAGACTTTCACTCTGCAGTTTACATTGTTATTGCAAACTTACGGGAACATTATTGAGTTAACTAAAAACTGTTTCCAAAAATTTGTAATTAACAAATCAGCTAATATTGGTATTAATTCCATACCTATACCACGTGATAAAACTCCAGTTATCGTTTATGTTTACATACTTCACATACATACGGCGCCTCTCATTGGTCAACTCAACATCTCTTTCAACTTCGGACTACTTTTCATAGTGCATTTTCCCCCCAATAACATCACATTTATTGTAAACCAGATAGTTGCTTACTCAAAGTATTAAACAACAGAATATAGGAACTGTATTTTATGGCGGGAAGATATTTATAACACAGAGTTAAGTGGTAAGTTGCTTTAAATGTAAACGAAGTTGAAGTTAAGTTATAAAAGATTAACTTTTAAAAATTTAAAAATTAACAAACTCGAGTTTTGATAAACATGTTACTTGAAATGAGTAGATAATACCCGAGGTTTTCTTGGTCAGACGACTGACGATGGAGCCGACGACGAGGACGATGATGATACCGATTGGCTGTAGGTAATGAAAGGAGAGGGAATAGAGAACGTCTAACCCGTACCTGTTAATAAACAAAATTAAATCAAAAACGTCTAAACCGTTCCTGTAAATAAACAAAATTAAATCAAAAACGTCTAAACCGTTCCTGTAAATAAACAAAATTAAATAAAAAACGTCTAAACCGTTCCGTTAATTAAAAAACTATGTAAGATAAAAACGTCTTAACCGTTCCTGTTTACTAAAAAGCTTAAAATAAAAACGTCCAAACCGTACCTGTTGATTAAACAAGATGCACGTCGAATCAAGCTGACTTCCGAACTAGTCCGAGATATTTCCAATGTTAGTCTAAATGCAAAGTTTCATTAAGCTGAGTGTTTTTACTCACAATATCGTGTTCAAAAGATCCAATAATAAGTATTAGTGCAAAGGGCAATTACTCCGTAAATTACCGTTCAATCAAGCTGATTTTCGAGCTTGTCCGAGATATGTACAATGCCAGTCTACATGCAAAGTTGCATCAAGCTAGATTTATATTTACTCAAGTTATCGTGGTCACAAAGTCCAATATTAATTATTAGTGCAAAAGGCTATAACTCCGTGAATTATTGTCGAATTAAGTTTATTTTCGAACTCGTCCGAGATTTTTCCAATATAAGTCTACATACAACGTTTCATTTAGTTCGTTGCATATTAACTCAAGCCATCGTGTTCACAAGGAAATGTTAACGGACGGCGTACGACGACGAACAAAAGACTATCGCAATATACTCATGACCTGTGGTCAAGTGACCTAAAACTAAAATTAAAAACGTCAAAACTGTACATGTTAATTATAAAACTAAAAATTAAAACGTCCTCAAGAAAATTCAGGATCCACACTTTGAATAATGTGCGGGGTATGTAAATGACATCACGAGGTTCGTGTCACCAGAGTTAGGGCTACCTTTGTCAATCAATATCCTCGAAATAATAAATTGTTAATGATGTTGTGTTAAATCAATAAATCAGATTAGAAGAAGTGATGGATATATAGACCCAAAACGAAATAGATCAAATCTCAAAGCACCCTTTTTTAAAGAAATTCATTTCCACCCCATCAAAGTTTAAAAGGGGGTTTCATGTCAAAATTACCAAAAATACTTTGAGGGAGTTTTCATAGGAAAACCAAAAAATCAAAACATCATCAAATCTCAAAGTATCACATCTTCAATCAAATATTTTGCCATCCCATGAAAGTTAAAGAATGTATTCCTCTAAGGAGTCAATTCTTGTTTAACTATTGTCACTCAAAGGTACCTAGTTCACAAAATATTTGAAACTATGTGAATTTTATAGTTTGACCACATTCAAGATAGATTAAAGTGATAATTTCCGAATGAGGTGTTTGATATGTATATGTGTTTGCAGAATTTATTTTCCAGTGGTTTTCTTTAAAAAGACACCAGTTATATATAATTTATAATACTCAGATTTTTTCCCCTCAGAATAACAACATATGCTACCCCTACCCATTAATTTTGAGCTAAAAATGCACCATTTTAAGCCAATTTTACCAAATTTAAACCTGAGTAAAAAAAGTTCTCGTATTAAACTTTTGTAAATATTTCGCATATCAAGAGGAAAAGGGTTTTTCTTTCTAAATCAAGCAGAAAAATAGGGTGTCCGTGTTCTTATTTTTTGCCCCATTTAGATATTTGTTATTTTTCACTATTATAGAGCAAAAAATTGATCGAATCACCATTAAATGTAAAAAAAAAAACGTTACAAAGGTGTATGATTTCAAACATTAATGCTCAATATGGTAGACCCTAGTAAAGATTTAAAGCAAAACTTAGCTCGATACAGTTAGAATGCTGGCACTGTGAGGATTTAAGTAAAAAGTGGTAAAAACGTTGGCTCTCTGTCGAAACGAGACTGCAACGGGACTGAAACCTCAAAGGAGTACATTTTTAAAAGGTCCTTGAGTTTTCATATCAAAATACAACATGCATAGCAGTTTCCAAAAGACTCTTGAGTGGGTTTTGATACTAAAAACGAAAATTGAAAACATAATCAAATCTGAAAATATCCGATCTTTTAAAGATAGTTTGGCATTCCCTCAATATCTAAAAGTCCCAAATCCCTAATTTTCCTCATCGGTTTTGTCATTACACGTACATTTATTGTACATGTATACACGGATACAGTATATGGTATTGTGAGATATAAATAAGATGATCAGAACTTTTGTATATTTTTTGTATGTTTTTCGGGCTTTAGATTTTTATTACAACTTATATATTGAAGGAAGAAACAAGTTTGCAGAAGGAAAAGACTTGTAGTACGGAAGCTATACTGTTTTACAAACTGGCTTTGAATTGTCAACAAAGAGGTGAGGGCTAATAAAGACTGTCAGACACCCTAACCACCATCGTCCTCAGTCCCAGGTGTTACTTACTAAGATAGTGCGACATACATCTGGGACATGAGGATGAACCACCATCAGGTTTAAATGTAGTTAGTAGAAGAATGTCAGAATGTTTCTTTAATAGTACTTACGGTCCACGAATCGTTGTATCTGGTCGGCTAGTAACGTTTCCTACAGTAGTAGTGATACTGTTTGCGTATGAAGTATCCGAGGAAACATTGTACAGAGGGCAATTATATATAGGAGCAGGGCCTAGTGTCGGATTCTGTCTTGTTCCCGAGGAAGTCATTTTACCAATCGTAATCCAAGCAACCAATAAGACACTAGTGGCACCTCCTACGATAGCTCCCTGTTAGATAAGGAGAAAGAGCCGAACAATATCATACAAAGGTTTCACTTCAATTTGTTTGAGTGTAAAACAATTTCACTAAAATAAGAAGCGGTTTATAACTGATTGTCCACGGTAATTTTGCCTTTCTTATCTATATCAAATTCATTTTTTTGGAAAAACAGGAACTGCCAATGCGCATGAAAATTATTGCCCTTCTGCAACGTGCATTATGTATTGTATGTGATTGACATTGTCTTATGACGTACTTTTATTGTCTATTGAATTTAGGAACTTACACGAGATATTGAACTTCAATATTAGTTACATACCGATTTGTTAGCCCAGGGTACAGTAAAACCCATAATGAAGATCCCAGCAATGGCACCATTGATACTCGCGTTCGTTGTCGTAAATATCTGGATAGAAACCATAATTCAACAATAAGAGTTTATGCAAATATAATAATAGTATTTTTATGTCAATAACCTTAGCGACTTTTTTAAAAGTCTGATACCTGTAATTTACCTATATATACTAATTATAGTATTATCATACAAGTGTATTACTACCTATGATTATTTTCCTATAGTTTACCTATATACGAACAAACAGAATTCTTGGTTTAGAAAAAAAGAAATTCAAATAATTGTAAGACTTCATTTCGCACCTATTTCTTATTTACCTAAAACTGACCTGAATGACAGGGCCTTCCAGCTGAGATACAATGAAGGCATTGCCAATTCCGATAACTCCGAATGTGAAACCTGAAATATAAATAATGGACACAACAACATATTGTATTTTTCATAGTAATTTTATTGAAATAATTCATATGAATTAAACATTTCACTGCAATAGTTCAATAATAGAGTAATCTTTCAAAGTCACTCTACACAACTATACAGTGTGCATTCACTAAGACGTCAGAGTCTCAGTTTCAACAAAAAATGACACAAAAATGTCCTCATTGGGGTTTTGAACACCCATAGTCGCATATCTGCATACACTATGCGTAAGGGTTACGTCAAGATAAACAACGAGGTATTCCCAAAGGAAAAAAAATCAGTTGCCCAAGGAGAATCAAGCCACTACTAATTGTACATAATACCGTCTAAAATTATCTATGGATACTAGGGTAGATCCAAATCTATATAAACTATAACCAGATCTCATATCCTAGTGATTGGTATCAGTTTGTTTATCTTCCATGTACTTTTTCTCAATAATAAAAATGTGAGAGAGGATAAATCTAAATAATTCTAGTGACTGATCCCATCACGTTCGTTGAAGAGTTTTTCTAACAAAATTGTTTTATTCGTTTCTGAAATAATCATTCGGAACAGTGTCATTTGCTTTGTCCAAAGTACTTTCGTTTTCTTGTATTCAGATTTCTTATATTAAAAATGGCATAAATGTCGAAAATAAACAAGACACAGAAACAATGAACGAAGAAACATAACATACTTACAAATAATTTGATTCATCAAGATCCCTCGTCTTTCAGACACCGGTTTGGAATAAGGTTTTACGATATCCTCCCACAGCAATGACGTTATTCCGCTCAAAAGTGAGGATATTGTACTGAAACATTAACATCGTAACACTCACAGAGGTGAGGTATGGTTGTGGGGACAGCCTCCGTTCTATGGAGGAGGGGATGAAAAAATAACATAAAACGGATTAGTACTGAGGAGAGGGTGATTGAAAATTAATATGAGATCGTATAGACCTATTAATTAGAAGAAGTTGATGGAAAATTGATATAAAACATCCTTGAAAATAGGACACAATATTTTCAAAGTGATTGAAATAGGAAAAAGAAGTCTGAATCTTGCTGAATATATTCAAATAGCCATTCTCTCAAAAACAGAACAATGGCAAGTCAGTTAAATCATTTGGTTCAATGACATTGCGGGTAAGTATAATGGGCGTCCAATTTATATTTTAAATGCTGCTTTGTATGAAAAAATTACCTTAGAGAAGCACAGAACAATGCCGCCATGAAAAGTCCAGGAAGACACGGTGTATGCTGGAACGTATCTAATACCATTTTGGGGATCAACTGAAGCATGATCATAACTACTTTCTTAGTATTGGCATAACGTTATTATATACATAAATAAAAAATGTGCATCTATATTCTTTAAATCGACCGATCTCAAGAGCGACAAACCAAAACAAAGAATGGCCAATTCACTCTCTCACCCACCCATCCACATATTCCTTTGTTTATTTGTGCATATGTCCATTCATCCAACCACCCACTCATCCGTCCATCCATCAATCGTCCGTTTTTTCGTTCGTTCGTCTATTCTTCCTACCTGGTTAGCATTGTCCAGTTGCTTGGAAACTAAAGGATCACATCCTTTGTTGAAGAAGTAAGCAAACATGATGGCGCCACATATTCCAGCCAAAAAACGCATGGTCATGGACAGAAACGCTGATAGGATATACATTCTGAAATCCAGAAGGAAAAGTTTTACATCCACTGACATGAAATGAATTAACACTCTTCACAGAAACCCAATATGACTTAGGCGAAGCTTCTTATAATTATGTAATGTCTTATGTAATTAGGTACCGTGTCCTTGACTGTATGTTCGGGGTGGCTTTTATGCGGAGATACGATGTTTGTAGAAAGGGCATGAATAATGAAGAACATGTTCCTCCAATCACAAGGCTCCAGAAACTCTGACGCAGTGTCGGATCTAGGTCAAATCTGAAACAGGTGGATCATGTCACTGGCCTGTGTACTAGTAAATATGTTTTAAGTAATTACAATTATATCGATTATCACAGCAATACAGCTCATAACTATATTTAGTTAAATTCATAACCTGCGAATGTGTATAGCTATAGCTATGAAACATATAGAAGATTTCGTAGGAATTAAATTGAAACATGAAATTAACACTCATCATTAACATGATTGCAGATTTGCAATTTTGATAATAAAGTTTTTAATTGAAAATCGGAAACCTTAATAAAAATCATGCAGACTCATGTTAAGACGAAACTGTTATTGTACAGAAATATGTTATTTTAGAGATGCCACAAGAATCACGAATAAAAAAAACAACGATATTTGTTTTATGCAATATCTTGATCTTACTCTAGTTAAAACGCGAATATTCTAACCTTAAAAGAAACCATCCGTGTATGTGTCACGATATACAGTCTATGTACTCTCTATAATATGATATAACATAAAATGAAGAACTATGCAAACTAAGCAATAACAGTTATAGCTATGCATTAATCCTCAAGAAAAAGAAGTGACCTAAAGAGGGATAAAGAGGTTTGCTAATTCAAAAATTCATATAAAAAGTCTTCTAGAAAACCAAATTATCCAAATTATCGACGTTTATGTCAACAATAAAATTGAATTACAGGTTTTGAGTCTCTGACAAAATGTAATTCGATTATGGAAATGGTTCTATTTCACTTACATGAACAAGTTAACCCTTCCCTGGTCGTAAGCTGTTTGCCAGGTTTTTTGAAGTCCTCCAGAATCAATTGTACCCTGCAGTAATGATTTGGGAACATGTTAAAAGAAAAGTAATAATCAGCAAAAGTCGGCGTTTCATTCAAGTTTAACTTTTTGATACAAATGCGAGGGCTTCAATGCTTCTGAACTGTGACATCCACAAGGCTGAATAAATTAATAGATAATGTAAAGTTTAACGATAGATATAATGTGTTTACCCTCAAACATAGACCAACGTTTTGATGAATTGAAACTTAACCTTGAAAATAATAGCGAATATGCCAGCGAACATTAGAATGGATTGTAAGACGTCCGTCCATACAACAGCAGTGAATCCTCCCTAAAATATAAATGATATATACATTATTTATATCAATGGAGGAAAAAACAAAAAGGAATATCAGAAAGGTAAACCTTTGTTCTATTAACGTAGAATGGAATTAATAATAATAAAGGAGTAGGTGGAAAAAGAGGAGTATGTGAAGGAAGGAGGAAGGATGGGACGGAGGGGAGGAGAGGAGGAAAGAAGGGGATGAGGAGGGGAGGAGCGGGAATAGGAGGGAAGGCGAGGAGGAGAAGGGGAGAAGAGGATGAGGAGGGAAGGAGGGAAGGAGGAGGGAGGAGAGAATGAGGAGGAAAGGAGGGAAGAGGTGAAGCGGAGGAAGAGAAGGAAACGATGGGAGGAGGAGGAGGGGAGGAGAGGATGAGGAGGGAAGGAGGAAATAGGTGGAGCGGAGGAAGAGAAGGGAACGAGGGGAGGAGGAGCGGAGGAGAGGATGAGGAGGGAAGGAGGAAATAGGTGGAGCGGAGGAAGAGGAGGGAACAGGGGAGGAGGAGCGGAGGAGGAGGGAGGAGAGGATGAGGGGGAGTAGTGGAGAGGAGGAGGGAGGGAGGAGAGGAAGAGAGGATGAGGAGGGAAGGGAAAGTGGTGGAGCGGAGGAAGGAGAGGGGAACGAGGGGAGGGAGGAGCGGAGGGAGGAGGAGGAGGGAGAGGAGGGAGGAGGGAGGAGGAGGAGGAGGAAGAGGGAAGGAGAGGAGAGGAGGGAAGGAGAAGGAGGGGAGGGAAGGAGAGGATGAGGAGGGAAGGAGCAAAGTGGTGGAGCGGAGGAAAAGAGAGGAACGAGGGGAGGAGGAGCGGAGGAGAGGGAGGAGGGGGTGAAGGGGAGGAGGAGAGGAGGAGAGGATGAGGAGAGAAGGAGGGAAGAGGTGGAGTGGAGGAAGGAGAAGGGGAGGAGGAAGAAGGAGTGAAGGAGCGAAGGAGGAGCAATGAGGAGGAGTAGGAGGAGGAGAAGTGGAATAGTATTTGACCCAACACATCCACGACGTTGAGTGATGGATGTAGACTGACAGGTCTATTGTATCATCCGATCTGACCCAATCGACATGTTGTTTACCAGGGGTGATACATCATTAAAATAAAAAGGAAAAGAAAGTGACCAGTGAATAGAGAGAAAACGTCTCTTTCACAGAATGCTGACACAAAGTTTTCGAATTATCGTGTTAGATATTATATTTTTCTAACTAATCCCATTTTGTTTGTATTTTTCGACAATAATTACATGTATGTATAAATAAATACAATGCACGTAAACTATTATAAGTAAGGGATAAATGATCAAGGTTAAGCAACTCGAAACTAGCATCAATTCATAGATTTTCTTTGGCACATCTTGAAGTGACAGGCGTTGTTCTAGCGACATCAAACCACAGATAACATATTGATGATTTTTATGAATTGATGGGTGGTTGTTGTTTTAAAATTTTAAAAGGATGACTTACAATCATTGTGTATATCAGTACCACAATCATGAGACCTACAATAGATATCCATATATCGATCCCAGCCACTACAACATAGAAACGTGATTCATGAAGTTAATGAATTTACACATCATGTCTTAAAGCACATACCTTAACCAAAACGTCTTTTTATTTTTTAAATGTATCTTTAAAACGAGTTTGATAATTCTGTGGACTACTAAAAGTCGGTAGCTTACCGTTACTACTAAACTTGTCATAACTTCCTAAAGAATTTTCAATATAGATATATTAAATATTAATTTCCATCCGGGTCGTCTTATGTTTCCCACCGTCTTCCGTATTGCAATAGTTGACTTATCACTATCTCAACACAACAAAACAGCAAATTAAACATTCATTTAAACGGTGAATCATATAAGGCCATCATATTATAGGTATTTTGATATAATAAGTAATTTTATCCTTTTTTTTCGGAAATGTTGTGGCTTATATAAACTGTGTAAATGTCTTTAATTTTACACAATCAATTCTAGCGTCAATTTGATTTTGAACAGGTTAGCGCGGTTATCAATTGGCGCATTTGTAGTAATCGCTATCTTTACGCCACACAGAAAATGCTACTAGGGCAACGATATTTCAGCAAACAGACCTTCAAAACAAGATTACAACTAAAATAGTATGTTTAATAGTATTGATTTAAGGCCCGAACATCAAAGAGGTTGTTGGAGTGGGCTTGAAGAAAATTACTTGTAACTTATTAGTACATTTAAATTTCCCATTTCGATGCCAAGAGGCTAAATATTGTGACACAATGAGTATTGCACAGTCAAAGATAACAACGAAAATGCAAAATTATGTATAAATTATTACGTATAGCAAAATTTAAAGTTCTATGTGCCGTAATTTTCAAACTCACGGGTCAAGAAGAGCTTTTAATATTTTATCCACCATAAAATATCACCAATATTTTGAGGATTGCAATACTTACAATGCATAGGTTTAATTTCACAAGTACAAATACGAGCTGAACATAATTTTTTGGCAGTATTGCCAAAAATCATTATATTCACATTCATATCGCAGTGAATTGAATACCATGAATATCTATATATATATACCACAAAGCCAAATTGTGGTCTACAATTTCATTCAACATTTTTACAGTGTTATTAACAATTTTTAAGCGATTCATACATAAGGCTGTTAAGGAATAAAAACAAGAATTTTACTGTGCATGTATTCTGTGCTGTAACCTATGTTTATAATGCATCAGAGATGTTTGTTTGTCCATTTAAATGATTTTCACAACTTTGTTTATGAAACCTAGTGGTTGTCAATAGGTTACTGAAAAAAATAACATGTCAAAATTTTCGCCCAGTTACGGCACATATAACTTTAAAAAAATATTAGAAAAACGAATTTGACATCACAGGAACATTGGCATCAGCTACATATGGACATACCAAATACTAATTGAGCATAAGAGTTGTTTGCAATTGTGAAATTAAAAAAAAAAATACCTGCTTTTAAGGCCACGGCTGGCATTGCTAGAGCTGTCCCCATGTAGTTTATCTAAATATACCAATATAGTAAAACTAAACCGATTTGATCGAAAGCAGATGCGGTATAGTTCTTCAATATTTACTAACCATTATCTACATAGATTATCTATCTTTCACTTAATCATTCCGACAATTGAATACAATTCAAATGGTAACGATTAATTTAACATATTTATGTTTTGACTTTCCCTCACAAAGATGATATTTTCAACTGCTTTAAGCACCAGAGAATAATGTCCTTTGACATATAATATCACAGCTAGTATACGGAATCCATTTTGATTTATTTTAATTTAACTCCTTATCACGAAGACATTTGGCAACACATTACATAATGACTGTTTTTCTGATCCAATCGTAAATGATTTCTTACAGCAATAATGAATTCGTTTACTTTAAAAAAAAAAAAATCATTCCTGGTATTTTCGAACCAACGTGTTGCGAAATATACATACCATCATAATTATGCTCAGCACAGTTGCGAACAATCGGATAACACGGGAAGTATACCGGCCCTCTAGATACTGTTATATAAAAACAAATGGCAGTAATGTTGTTGTATGATATTTAGATGAAACACCATCAATGGAAAACTATGTCTACAAGGAGGTCTTATTATCAGCAGAGAAAAACCCACGTGTATAAAGTATACGCAATGTAAAAGTAGTGAAAAAGTGGTCATACACGTTCTTCATAAATTGGATAGAAATGCAATAACCTATCGCAAGACACTTTGTAAGTGACTACACATCATCTACAAACGCTCAATAGATCCGAGAAAGAAATTTCCCATGCCTATATCGGATTATAAGTTACATTATAGGCAAGAAAAATATTTTGAAAAACGTATGTGCAAAAAATGAAAATGCATTTGGAAATTGTAGCTGGAAGTAACTGGTAGGACTGAACTGTTTTATGAGAAATCGATGGTAATGATATATTATTATCTATTAAATGTTTAAATGAAGACGAAAATAAAGTCTATAAAAGTATTGTTTCCTCACAGCAGTTGTGTACTAATCAACTAAGCATGGATATCGTAACCTTTTTCTTTACACTCGTGTTCATCATGGCAGCAACGAAGGCTCAACATAAGTTCGTTTTTGTTATACATTTTGTAGTTCCGTTTGATTAACCAGAGTTACATCCAATCGTTTGAATCCGTCAGGTGTATAACGACAGTAAAGACAAGAGTATCGAGAATGCAAACAGTTCGATAAGCAATGTATAGCCTGCGCATAATATATGCAGGTAAATTCAACCTTGTAATAGCGATATTACATTTAGAATTTCAACACTTGTCTGACAGTTATTCAAATATTGAAATTCCAATTAATGAGGAAAAATCAATATCAAGGTCAATATTTAAAACAAATTGCGACAAATATAATATAAAAGCTGTGAAACCGACTTTATGAAATTCAATTATGCTTATCCGATAGAAGTTTCGACCCCTAGACACTGTATATCATACCAAAAAACTCAAAAATTCAAATGTTCAACTTCCACTTACCTCATATACACTTTTCATCTGTAATCTGCTTAGACTTGGTATGAACAGGTATAGGCTTATCAAATCACCAATGAGATACCCTAGCAATACAATTTCAAATTGCATTCCGTACATATAAACTTCTGCTGGGATACCAAGCATCAAAATCCCTGATTGGTAGGAAACCAATAGAGATAATGCGACCGGAAGTACCGCCATTTTGCCATTGCCCATGATGTATTTTGAAACTGTTTTGTCTTTCTTCCCTCTGAGAGTTTGAAATAAACCAGTACCGAGGGAAAGAGCTACACTTATGGCAATTAAGACGTAATCTTCCCATTTTAGGTAGGTCATGTCGTCCGATTTTCGTCAAAAGCAATGTGTTAGATCTAGATTAAAGAGAAAACAACAACACATATATTTGATTTTGCAAGGTTTCCAAGAAAGATCAAAATTAAAAAAAAAGAAGAAAAAGTAATAGGTGTACATTTCAATGTTGTTGCAATGACGTCCATACTCAACATCTCCTTCTCAGAATAATTTTATCATCTATTGACCCAGATTTCTCGAATCAAATTTATGAAACATTAGTTTCATATGTGATATATCTTCATATGTGATATATCTTCAATCAACGTTTCTTTCGTATTTTAAATGGAATTAGGATAGCAGACGTGACCTATGACATGCATGCGGTAAAGTGAAAAGGCACGGCTATTTAGTTGTAGCTGAAGAGTCGTCATGAGTTTTGGTATTTGGTGGTATAACACCAGTCTAATGTTCTGAAGGTTGCTAAGAAGCACGTTCATCTAGTGTATGGGACCCCGTTGACCCCTTTATTGTTGAGCAGATACGTGTAAAACCGCATTCTATGGGTAAAGCTTTAAAATTGACATGAAATTAGTTTGTGATGTTTTAAATATAGACTGATCGACAAAATATCATCCTTCGGTACAAATTCCACATGGCTGCTGAGGTATCCTAAAGAACATTATTCTAAGTAAACGAGAATTGGCGTTCATATAATTTAAAGCATCATAAAGCATTAAAAGAAATGTCCTACTTCCGGTACAAATTCCAGAAGGCCGCCGAGGTGTCCTAAAAAAGGCCTTACCTCAAACCATTTCAGAACATTATTCTAAATAAACTAGAATTGGCGTTCACATAATCTAAAGCATTACAAAACATTAAAAGAAAAAAAATGTTCTTCATCCGGTAAAATTCAAGATGGTCACCGCATAACATAAAAAAACACACAAAAATACCTCAAAACATTTAAGCATGTTATGGTAAAAGCACGATGATAAGAAAAAACATTTTTTAGATACTATAAATCCTTTCAAAGATTATTCAACCGCTAAAAAGCCCTATTTCCGGTATATATTTCCTACTTCAAAATCCCTATTTCAAATGAACCCAAACTCCAACTTCAGTGAGACAGTTCTATAAAAAAGGACAAGAGTTAAATTATTAAAAAGCTTCACAACACGAACACAACAAAGCACGCTTGCATCTCACACATACAACGCATTGCATACGCGGTAGGCCGTCATTGTAGTCGAATTAATCAACCAATCTTTATATAGTACATTAAAACAAATCCTATGTTGTTAATGCAGATGTCGGAGTAGCGTTCTAAAACATTGCCACATCTTAGATGTAAATATGTTAAGTAAGCGATCTGAGTGGCTAATGACAGACGATATGCCAAGCAAGCCATTCTGAGCGGTTCAAAATTTACAAATTTTAAATTAAGGATCTCATCAAGTCTTTTCAGACAAAAACATCCATTGTAAACTGTTGACCAGTCTATGGGTGGTAATGTTTCCGTTAATTTTGTAGAACTTTATATAATTAATTCTTCATATTTATTATTAAGATTTCTTAAAAAACAAAGAACAAGAGGCCCAAAGGGCCTGTATCGCTCACCTGGTTTGTAATGCCAAGTTATGCTCTGAATACAGGTTCATTGCTTCTTTTTTGAAGGATTTTGAATATATATTTACCCCTGATTCCCCTATTGGGCCCGCCCCTCCTGCCCCCAGGGGGTCATACCCAAAATTTATTCAAGTTCTGTTCCCTCCCCCTAGGATATTTGTGGCCGAATTTGGTTTCAATCCATGTAAAACTCTAAGACAAGTACGATTTATAGGATTTACCTTAAATTCCCCTATTTGGCCCCATCCCAATTGCCCCTGGGGAGTCAGAGTCAAACTTCATACAAGTTCTGTTTCCCTTCCCAAAAGAATGTTTCTGGCATAATTTGGTTACATTCCATACAGAACTCTAGACAAGTACGATTTAGATTCACGATTTATTGGGATTTACCTCAAATTCCCCTATTGGGGCCCCCCCCTCCTGCCCCTGGGGGGTCAGAGCCAAAATTTATACGAGTTCTGTTCCCCTTCTACTAAGGATGTTTGTGGCCAAATTTGGTCACAATCCATGCAGAACTCTAGGACAAGTAGCGAGTTATATGATTTACCTCTATTTCCCCTATTTGGCCCCACCCCTCCTGCCCCCGGGAAGTAAGAGCCAAAATTTTCTGTTCCACTTCCCCCAAGGCTGTTTCTGGCCAAAGGACCTCTTTCATGAACAATGGAAATTTGCCCACGAACCAATTTTATTAAAACTAAAAATTACATAATTTAAATATTACAGTTTTATGGCATAAAACATTATTTAGATACCTTTTTGGATCAAAAAGGGGCCCCTGTCATACTCCTCTACTGGGCAACTTTACTTTTAACGTATTTCAAGGATGTGCATAAATGTTGCAACAATTAGTTTTAATAAAATTGGTTCGTGGGGATATTGTTCGTGAAGTTCTGTTTTCCTTCCCCCAAGGCAATTTCTGGCATAATTTGGTTACATTGCATGTAGAACTCTATTACTAGTAGCGATTCAAAGGATTAACTTTATTGCCCCTTTTAGGCCCCACCCCTCCTCCCTCCTACCTAAATTATACAAGTTCTGTTCCCCTTCCCCTAATGATGTTTGTGGCAAAATTTGGTTACAATCCATGCAGAACTCTGTGACTAGTAGCTATTTAAGGGAAATGATGACGGACGTCGGACGCCGGACGGACGTCGGACAACGAACGACGGACGCCGCGCCATGACATAAGCTCATCGGCCCATCTGGCCAGGTGAGCTAAAAACGGATATACCGCCTTATATGGTTAGATGTATAGTTGTTATCATACTGTTTAATTCAATAGTTCATGTTCTATTCCACTGAAGTGATATCTTATCTAACTATCAAATAACTTTTTGCTGGAATAAAAGAGATTTCAAAGTGCTCTCAAAATAGTAGATGAAAAAATCTATTAGGATATTGCAATTGTAATTCCTTACGATCTAACAACCTTTTCCCACGACCAATTACACCGCAAATTAATTACAATTCAATCTATTTCGCCGATATATATGTCCGCAAATTATAATCGCCTGTGCAATTCGCAAAATTAAATCGAACGCAAAAGAAAATTTAACAAGAGGCCCAGAGGGCCTGTATCGCTCACCTGGTTTGTAATGCAAAGTAATGTTCTGAATACAGGTTCATTGTTTCTTTTCTGAAGGAATTTGAATATTAACATCAAATTTCCCTATTGGGCCCCACCCCTCCTGCCCCCGGGGGGCCAGAGCCAAAAATTTATACAAGTTCTGTTCCCCTTCCCCCAAGGATGTTTGTGGCCAAATTTGGTTACAATCCATGTAGAACTCTATGACTAGTAGCAATTTAAAGGATTTACCTCTATTTCCCCTATTGGGCCCTACCCCTCCTGTCCCCGGAGGGCCAGAGCCAAAATTTTATACAAGTTCTGTTCCCCTTCCCCCAAGGATGTTTGTGGCCAAATTTGGTTACAATCCATGTAGAACTCTATGACTAGTAGCGATTTAAAGGATTTACCTCTATTTCCCCTATTGGGCCCCGCCCCTCCTGCCCCCAGGGGGCCAGAGCCAAATTTTTATACAAGTTCTGTTCCCCTTCCCCCAAAGGATGTTTGTGGCCAAATTTGGTTACAATCCATGTAGAACTCTATGACTAGTAGCGATTTAAAGGATTTACCTCTATTTCCCCTATTGGGCCCCGCCCCTCCTGCCCCCGGGGGACCAGAGCCAAAATTTATACAATTTCTGTTCCCCTTCCCCCAAGGATGTTTGTGGCCAAATTTGGTTACAATCCATGTAGAAATCTATGACTAGTAGCGATTTAAAGGATTTACCTCTATTTCCCCTATTGGGCCCCACCCCTCCTGCCCCCGGAGGTCCAGAGCCAAAATTTATACAAGTTCTGTTCCCTTTCCCCTAAGGATGTTTGTGGCCAAATTTGGTTACAATCCATGTAGAACTCTATGACTAGTAGCGATTTAAAGGATTTACCTCTATTTCCCCTATTGGGCCCCCCCCTCCTGCCCCCGGGGGACCAGAGCCAAAATTTATACAAGTTCTGTTTCCCCTTCCCCCAAGGATGTTTGTGGCCAAATTTGGTTACAATCCATGTAGAAACTCTAGGACAAGTAGCAATTTATAAGATTTACCTCTATTTCTCTTATTGGGCCCCGCCCCTCCTGCCCCCAGGGGGTCAGAGCCAAAATTTATACAAGTTCTGTTTCCCTTCCTCCAAGGATGTTTGTGGCCAAATTTGGTCACAATCCATGAAGAACTCTAGGACAAGTAGCATTTAAAGGATTTGCCTATATTTCCCCTAATGGGCCCCGCCCCTCCTGCCCCTGGGGGGTCAGAGCCAAAATTTATACAAGTTCTGTTCTCCTTCCCCCAAGGATGTTTGTGGCCAAATTTGGTTACAATCCATGCAGAACTCTATGACTAGTAGTGATTTAAAGGAAATGTTGACGGACGGACGGACGGACGGACGGACGACGGACGACGGACGACGGACGCCGCGCCATGACATAAGCTCACCGGCCCTTTGGGCCAGGTGAGCTAAAAATGTAATATAAGATTAAAGATATAATTCGAGGTATAATTAACACAAAAAATATATATAATTTATTTAGCCTTTGGTGAATGCGATAAAAAGAACTTCATTTCATATATGATATCGTGAAACGGATTTTTTTCGGGATGCCATTAATTATTTTTCATATTTTTAACTTAAGGTAAAATTAGAAGCTAAAACTTTTCAATGGTGGTAATGGTGTAAAGTAAGTAACTTTTGTAACTAAAGAAAAATACTAAATCGTCTGCTCCTGTTTTTGATAGTGAAAAATATCATTTGTCAGCAGTGGAGCATCTTTAATATACTGTTAACCAACTTTCTTTTGTGTGCTATTTATTTTCGCGAATTTCGCGATGCAAGTAAATTTGCGAAAGGTTTACAAAAGCGAATTAATATCTACATTATTGATATAGAAATTCCATTTGAATTTTTTAAATCTGTAAATGTTAAAGTTATATGTGCCGTATTTTTGTTACTCGCGAATTAAGATGAGATTTTGAGCTTTTAACATGTTGTTCATCACCAAAAGTTACTAACATTTTGAAAATTACAGTACTTTCAATGCATTAGTTTTAATTTTACAATGAAAATAAGAGCAGGAAATGATTTTTAGCAGCACTGCCAAAAATCATTATATGTACATCTATAATGAAAAGAAATGAGTATCTACGGTCAGACCATGAAGCTAATTGTGGTCTACAATTTCATTTCTCATTTTTACAGTCTTATTAGTAATTGTAAAGTGATCTGTGCAGAAAAGTTTCCATCTAAACATACATAAGGCATGAAAACAACAATTTTACAGTACATAATTTATGCGTTGTAACTAACGTTTATAAGACAACTGAATCCATTTGAATGAGTTTCACGGCTTAATTCATCAAGCCTTATGGTTTTCAATAGATTAATGAAGAAAAATTAGCATGCCAAAATTTTCGCCCAGTTTCGGCACATATAACTCTTATCTTCGCGAACTTGTTTTGAAATGAATGGAAATCGGGAAATTTAGTAGCCGCGAAAAAAGACGGTTTACAGTAAGTAGGATGTAGAAGCGCCTTATTGTCAGCCAATTTTCAAGCCTTTTTTTAGTATTTTGTTGACGTCGAAATGTCACAATAATGTTTGCCTTGTCATATACATTAAGTAGGTAAACAGTGACATCAGAAAGTTGTTTAAACAATTGTATTAATAATTAATAACAGTTACGGTACCTGGATCAAATCAACTGACTTCTGTCAATAGTCCCAACGAATTTATGAAGCGTGTACGTAATACAACTCATCTAAAGCAGATAATGTTGTGAAGAGAACAAACCGTCGTGCACTTCTTGTTAACTATGGAGTCACATCCATACCAACCCAGACTTGAAGTTCGTTTTCATGTGTAAGGCAGTAAAAAAAATCATAGGCCGAAATTCCTTTTTAAATTTTTTTTTATGACATGTAGGTGTATAGCTCATCAAAGATATGTAAGAGTTTAGGATGAGTGACGTATCTTCTCTAATCTATCTGTAATTTATTTTTGACATACGAACATATGGTACGACCGTTTGGGTAATATAGCCACACTATAGGTATATGAACTCACATGAATGGGTTTTCAGCTATCCATTATATAAGGTACGAATAAGGTCATATTATGTCAGAAAATTAAATTATTTGACATATTAGCGTGGAAAGTGATACTTTTCACGAGCGCGAAACACAAGGAATATTGATTCTGTTGTACATTTTACGTCTCTATCTTAGGTCTTAACTTGGTCAACTAATATCAGTAAATGTATTTAAATCAAGCACGAGTTTCATGTTCCACACATGAGGCTATTTCTAGGAAAAATTATACAAGATAATTTAATGTAAAAAATGTAATGTAAAAATGTAATAAAAATATGCTCCAACAATTGAAAAAAGGTAATATGCATGTAGTATTATATTTTTTATTTGTTATTTCATAAAAAAGATATTCTCACCAAAGCGATATTTTCACTATAAATGCTGTGTTCTAATTGGCCAATAATAAGTGAAAATATCTAGTGGTATTTTCACTTGGGTGAAAAAATACCACATATGTTTTCACCATAAAACCTTACATTTCACTTTGAAAATGTAATAAAAGATATTAAAAAGGAATAGTAGTTTTGAAAATCTACCGACGATAAAAATTGTTCTGTCATTGTGACATTATTCTCCGATTTTTCATGTTTTCTAAGCAGAACACATTCTTCTCCGATAAATGTTTGCAGTTATTTCGTGAAAGAACTTAAGAAAGTGCTTTATCCTTTGCATTTTCAGCAATAAATGTGATACTGATATTTTTTAAGTCCTGTTTATTAATGTATAAAAATTATTCAATGTATCATCTTAATCAGACATATTAAAAGAATTAAAGACTAAATAAAAGAAAAAAAAAGAACTTATCTATGCATAAATCTCTCTTATTCTCGAAATTTTTAGCATGATGTTTTTGTAGGATTGGGTACAACGAACTTCGAAAATTTAGCTTTAGAAAAAGAGAAATGCTACAGCATCAAAACCCTTCCGTAGAAGTGAAATGCTAATATGCAGTACATGCATCTGTCACATAAACACCATTTTATTTAAAACTTTTGTTTATCATATCGTTTGTCTGTATTTTGTATTAATTTCATGTTTTATGGCGCAATATATACAATGATAAAACATTCATCTAAAAGCAAACTTACCATACAATAACGCATACCAAATTTTGCATATTCGATAAAATGTATCGTCATAGTCAATGAATCGACTGTTTTTATCACTCGACAACGACAACCCACCGCACAGGTAGCAGAGCTGCGATGATAATGCATATCTAAGTCAGCAACAGACTATCAAATAATTGGATTACCTGCCAGAGACACTACTGAACATAAAGGCATAGTTTTAAATATGTTTTCCGCTGAAACGTACATATTTATCGCATATTTTGTCATTTTATTAATAATTACTTTATATATCAAAATGATACATATTGCGCTCTCACAAGGAGAAGCTCGTCCGTCATAAGCGCTCTCATAGGCATTCACTCATGTTGATCGTTCGTATGGTATAGTAAAGATATAGTATATATCTAATAGTACTATGCAACCTTAAATGATATAAGGTAAGGGAGGCAATCCATACCAATTTACGAACAAAATGTACAACAAATTACGCTTTAGCAAAAAATTCATTATGCACTCAAAGTTTTGATCAACATAGATCTGGTCACCTGCACCAATAATGTTATTTGTATGCATGCAACGTATTACTAGATAGAGTTATTTCTGGCTGCGCTTTTTGCATCTTAGTCTTATGATATGAAATAGCTGTATCCATATTATGCCATATGCATTGCCTCTGTTCTTATTCAAAAGTCGATAGCTTCCAAGTGAATCCGTTGGTGGAAAGTCGTGTAATCAAATCAAACATGACATGTTATGACATGAAATTTCATTAATACAATCTCTATACGTGATCTAGTTCTTCGTTCGTAGTATTCTGAAAGTATACAAAGTAGAAGATAAGTTGTAAGTCTCTCTAAGGTTATTGTGATAGACGTTACAGGGGTTATATGTCTGGATAATCCTATTCTGTTGGTATATCTCTTGCACAAATTATATTTTAACAAGAGATATGTTTTAAAGGTGAACATAAGTTGTATAACATAATCATTTAGCATATTGCGAAGAAAAAAAGGCACATTTCCCTCTCCATCCCTTCAAACGCTTAGCTGATTTTGTATTTGTCAAATTGTCGACGTGGTAAAATATAAAAAATCACACACGAAATTAAAAGAAAATTATGTGTTTTATGCGAAGTTTATTATACATAATGTAACCCGTCTTCATTATTATCATAAAATTATTATTAATATTCCAAAGATAACTAGGGGCCGCGGTGGCCGAGTGGTTAAGATGTCCCGACATATTACCACAAGCCCTCCACCTCTGGGAAGCGGGTTCGAATCCCATGTGGGGCAGTTGCCAGGTACTGACCGTTGGCCGGTGGTTTTTCTCCGGGTACTCCGGCTTTCCTCCACCAACAAACCTGGCACGTCCTTACATGACCCTGGCTGTTAATAGGACGTAAAAATAAACAAACCAAACCAAACCAAAGATACGGTTCGTTGTACTACGCTTTGTTTTCCAACTTGCAGTCGATACCAAGGTCAAAGTTGTCATCATTCATTCTTTTTTAAATTGTCAACCAATCGTCCTCAAGGGGGAGAAGATATCTAATTTAAACAGTACAAATGTCTCGTCTTCGACCTCTTGGCCATCCTCAGAATAAAAAATCGGCTATGTCAAATCAAGCTTAAACTTCTTGATATGATGCATTAATAACCATTTATAAATTTTATCTTTACGCCCTTGTATGTTAGTTTTTAACATTTATATGTTTTAAAACTTCATTTTTAACAAATGTGTTAAAATGTTTCCTAGACAAAAACAATAAGCGTTTACATGAATACATTACTGACACCATGTGTAAAGATTTACAGATAGTTTCATGTCATTTGGTCTAGACACTAACGTCATCTATCATAGGATCATTACAACCTCTACATAATGGAATATAATGGACCGTAGATATTATTCTCAATGTTTTCCATATATTCATATCTAATGTTTTCCCAATAATTCAACAGCATGCCGGTTTATTGGGGCCTGGCATGTAATGTCTCCAACAACAGAATTCTATTCTTGTTTGAATTGGATTTACAGGCTAATCACGGGAGATGAAGTACTCTTGAACTAATATTTATCTTACACGCAATCATATCATCGCATTTCGGTAGTCAATATTTTGTGTATGAATGACAGTAACTTACATGTACCTTAAATTGGGAATATTTTTGTTCTTTGTTTCACTGGTATGGTAAATGAACGTAATTTCAAGTCATTTATGTTCCATCGCTGTGCGCGTCAAAAAGTCAGTCCATACTCAACATATTCAACAAATGAAACAAATTACATAGAACACTTTTTTCATACACATGTATTAATATTTCGATAGCGTTTTCTTTCGTCATAATCTCAATATGATGAATGTTACCTTTATCGCTCACCAGTTCATTTGTGGAGATGACAGATATGCTTATATTAGATCTGAAGAGGTTTTTTGTTTGGTCCGTCAGACCATTAACAATTTTTGCTTTAATACAATAATTTCCCAAAAAGACCCTTTAGTTTCATGTAGGTTGGTCTGCAGCTATGCATATGGAAATGAAAGCAAAACAAATTACCATTTCGGATTGTGTAATTTCCTAAAACATACTAATGAACTTTCTCAAATTTCATATTATTGGTTCATTAGTTTTTACAGCAACTTGACAGATCGCCAGCTATCCGGGTACCGCACATAATTTTTCAGTTTGTTTTGTATAATTACAACATGAATAGGTATCAGTTCGTTTGCGAGCACGAGGCGTGGCTACATACTGCCTGGTGACTAGTATGGAAATACTTTACTAAATTGACCATTTGGTTTCTTCCTTTTCCAATTTACAGAAAACACTTTTTAGACATCCATCCATTTTGAACGGTTACAAGATTGATTTTGTGTAATGTTCTATGTAATCAAATTTTTAAAATTAGAAAGCGAAAAGCAGCAATATTCTTTAAACTGATTTAGATCCATCAAAATCTGGAATCTTGTGTTTAAACTTGAGGGAGGCACATATCTGTTAAAGGAAAACATGAACACAAACTGTCGAGATCAATGTTTTTGTTAATACGTTCTTTAAATATGTTGGATATGCAGGAATTTGACTTGCTAAACAGAATTTAGAGATGTATTTTCTGTAGTTTTTGTTTATATGATCTTTAGAAATAAGTGTATTTGAAGATGCGTTTTTGTTAGATTTGTAGAAATTGATTCGTTTTCAGAATTATGCCTTCGTTAACAGATTCGTGTAAGTAACATTATACAACGGAAAGATGTTATAGGAGATTTCAGAAAAGATGGCGATGACGTCACACAAAGGTACATCCGGGCGCTCAAAGGTACAACTCTTATATATGTACACATAAAAATTGCGGGAACACAGCCGCTTGCGATGTTTGTTTACATTTTATTGTAATAAATAGTACGGCAAACCGAGAACTATTGCGTTATTTTAATTTCAAAAAGTGTAAATAAAAATATTTTACAATAATATACAAATTTAAACATATGGTATTCATATATTTTACTCTGTTTATACTCCATTTTCGACCGCTACGAGAAAACACGGTGGCCATTACGTATAAACATTGACAGATATATTGCAAATATCAACTTGAAATTACAAATTAAATTCAAAGTCCCACAAAATGTAATTATAAGCAATTACTTTTTTCGAAGTGTTACTTGATAAAACGCCTTACGATGTATGATAAGTGCAAAATTAAACATTGCTTTCGTAGATTACCCCAAGCTCACGGCAGCCATTACAGTACAGCCGAGAACCCGAATTTCGTCCATTTTCAGTGTCATAAAATTACGTATTCTGGTTAATTTTTTTGTCATCAATTTTGCTATTTAGTTTATAACATACAAATGAGTCAGTTTGTAGATTCATTTTATCATATTTTAAAACAAAACTTGAGTATTTAGGATTCTCTAAGCCGTCCGCAATGTACATGTATCTTAATTGGTCGGCATATACATGTACAGTACTACGATCTGTAATTTATATCAATTTAAATGAAGTCTACCTAATATGTATTCAAATTATCTAAAAGTAATATCACTTCAATTTGAGACTTAACATAGCAGTCTATGGGATAAAAGCGGCTGAAAATGAAATATTAAAAATGAAATCTGTGGCATTAAAACTGAACGATTTCACCATTTTATTTTTCGAGATCGGCAGCCATACGTGTACGTGTAACACAGTAGTTTAATTACTATTCGTCATTTTGTTACGATACAAGAGCATTCCATTAAAACAACATGTACATATTAAATAACAAAATATATATCTTAAACAACTCCTTATTGAGGTAAAAGTGTTGGTAATTATTAATATGATTTATTTCCCAAACAATGCTGTGGCCTGCGGTGATCTACCAGCGACGAAGCCATGCACGAGCGGCCGTGGTCTGGCCAGATATGGCCCACCTTTCGTTATGTTAAATAGTGTTGTGAGCAGCTTTTTCATGTATAACAGAAATATGACACAATAAAATCAATTATCTATTCATAACTTTTTCACAACATGGATTTCTACGTGTGAACAAAAACCGGGTACGTGTGATGTGACGACCCGGCACCGCTTCGCAAGCTGGCTTCAACGCTAAATCTACAGAAATATATTTAGCAATAAGCAATTGTAAATATAAAAACATAACTGTCTGTAACCTCTTAAACAGTAAGAAACCATTTTAAAATCAGAATTTGCAAGTATGAAAGTGTATACTTTTGCCACAGTATCGATTGTGTAGCAGGGCTGTACGTATCTGTTATTGTTATTATTATTCGCCATATTGTGTTTGTACCTTTGAGGACCCGGATGTATACTTTCTGTGACGTCACGCCATCTTTTCTGAAATCTCCTATTGAATCAGCACAATACAACATAGTCGTTTACTGTCGTGTCGGTCTAACCGTTGACGATGGCAGTGATGTACTGGCCGCGCAACTTGCGCCAATACTATTGCATACTGGGTTACAATATCATACTAAACGCGAGTTGATTGGTTACTGGGCGTGGCTTGTATCGTGTGATATGTGTGACCCACGTGTGATAGATCTATCTTGAACTCATCGGGTATTACCGTACTTATAAGAACTAGAACTATCCTGAACTCATCGGGTATAACCGTATTCATAAGAACTGCAGAATGCGTCCATACTTTCTATTATCCGCAGTTTTTACAACAGACGTTTCAATGTTTTCAAGCATTTTTCAACATTCAAGGACAAACATCGCACGCTCGTAGATCAAACGCTGTTATCGCTATAGGACTTACGTGAAAATGCAGCAAATTGCCTCTAAATTCTAAAATGGCCGATGGAACCAACATTCCTCTTCAATAAACAAGTCATTATTTTATGACTGTTTATTCTATAAAACTAAGACTTCGTTGGTAATTTTGCTTTGGTTCCGAGGAACAGGTGACTGGGTCAAATGTCCCCCGTGCAGTCACTTTTTTTTATAATATTGGGACAGAACCAATCGACCAGTTGATAATACTGTCGCCCAACATACCGAGGTATTACATCATTTATTTTGTCAACGATTAGACCGACACGACAGTAAAGACTTTAGCCTATTTGACTCCTGTGAATGAAGATCAAGGCCAGTTTTTTAAATAAATATGGTAGTCCTTCATCCCAGCATGTCACAGACCCAATACCAGGTCTTTAGGCCTCTTAGTTATTCAAACGATGTTATTTCAAGATTTTAGCATTTTTTTTACCTCTGTGACCTTGGATGAAGGTCAAGGCCATTCAATTGATCAAACTTGGTAGCTCTCCATCCAAGCATGTCACAGGCCATATATCGGGTCTCTAGGCCTCATAGTTATTCTCAAGAAGTCATTTAAAGATTTTCACCTATTTGACCCCTGTGACCTTGAATGACAGTCAAGGTCATTATTTTGAACAAACTTGGTAGCCCTTCATCAAAGCATGCTGTAGGTTCAATATGAGTATTCTGGGCCTTTTAGACTTGAGAAGAGGTTGTTTAAAGATTTTAACCTATTTGACCGCTTTGACCTTAAATGAAAGCCAAGGTCCTTCATTTGAACAAACTTGTTAGCCCTTCATCCAAGCATACTGCAATCCCAATACGAGTATATTGGGCCGTTCGGTTCTTGAGAAGAATTCGTTTAGATATTCAAGCCAATTTCACCCTGTGACCTTGAATGAAGGTCAAGGTCATTCATTTGTACAAACTTAGTAGCCCTTCATGCAACCATGCTGTAAGTCCAATACGAGCATCCTAGACCTTTCGGTTCTGGAGAAGACGAAGAAGTTGTTTAAAGATTTTAGCCTAATTGACCCCATGACCTTGAATGAAGGTCAAGGTCATTCATTTGAACAAACTTGGTAGACCTTCATCCAAGCATGCTGCAGGCCCAATATGAGAAATCTGAGGCTTTCCGTTCTTCAGAAGAAGTCGCTTAAATTTTTTAGCCTATTTGACTCCTGTCACCTTGAATGGCGGTCAAGGTCATTCATTTGAACACACTTGGTAGGCCTTCATCCCATTATGCTGCAGATCTAATATAGGTATCCTGGGCCTTTCAGTTCTTGAGAAGAATCTCAAGATTTTAGCCTATTTGACCCCTGTGACTTTGAATGAAGATCACACTTGATAGCCCTTCATCCTAACATGTCACGGGCCCCATGTCAGGTCTCTATGCCTCTTAGTTATTCATTAAAAGCTGTTTGAAGGATTTTAGCCTATTTGACCCCTGTGACCTTCAAAGAAGTTCAATGTCATTCTAATAAACAAACTTGGTAGCGCTTCATTTCAGCATGTTGCAGGCCCAATATGAGAGCCCTGAGACTTTCCGTTCTTGAGAAGATGTTGTTTAAATATTTTAGCCTATTCGACCCCTTGACCTTGAATGAAGATCAATGTCATTCAATTAAACAAACTTAATAGCTCATTATTCCAGCATGTCACGGGCCCGATATCAGGTATCTAAGCCACTTAGTTATTCACAAGAAGTTGTGTAAAGGATTTTAGCCTATTTGGCCCCTGTGACCTTCAATGAAGAGCAAGGTCATTTATTTGAACAAACTTGCTAGCCCTATATCTCCGCATGCTACAGGCCAAATATCAGTACCCTGGACCTTCTGGTTCTCATGAGAAGTCGTTTAAAGATTTTAGCCTATTTGGCCCCTGTGACCTTCAATGAAGAGCAAGGTCATTTATTTGAACAAACTTGCTAGCCCTATATCTCAGCATGCTACAGGCCCAATATCAGTACCCCTGGCCTTTCGGTTATTGAGAAGAAGGCATTTGAATGAAAAGTTAATACACGACGAACAATGACGGATGGTGCATGATGACAATAGGTCATCCTGACCATTCGGGTCAGATTACCTAAAAATTGAGCAGCAACACATCTCAGCCAATTGAGGGCATTTTTTGTGCCTCCAAACCCGTAGACATTTCAAAGTTTTTAAAGGTTATATTAATATCGAGTATTTGCCTGGTACAATTATAATACTATGATATTTTGCATTATTCACCTGTAGTTGCTATGGTAACCTTTTTGCTAGGTTTTCCATCTAGAAAACATAGTGTGCATCCATAAATAAACTTTACTGTATTGTTTTCATGATGTATCTAAGTGACTACATATTCTCAGTAAATATTTGTTCAAGATTGTGTTTTTTCTTTACTATCAAAAATAAGCAAATTTCGGATGTCCCAAATAGATCAGCAGCGCAGTATATGCTTTAAATTATCTGACTGATTAGTTACTGTGATATGTTTGAATTTTTTTAGAATTTGTAAAGCATAAACGGGAAGTCATGGAATTTGATCTCGATATCGACAGTTTACCAGGTATCTAAATCATGGGCGATACTTAGCGGTTTTTAGATGCCCTTATTCAGTCATCGGATCAAACTATCTCCAGCATTCATTTGTCTATATATTTTTTGCATTATAACATAACAAAATAACAACACGATTGCAAATACAGGTTTATTACTAAAAGATATACAAAGGTTGCAAATAATTCAATTTTATTGTTTTGTTTTTAAAGTTATATGTGTCGTATTTTTTATACTCATGAATCAAGATAAGCTTTTTATATGTTATTTAACACCAAAAGTTATCAACATTTTGATAATTACAGTATATTCAATGCACAGGTTTTAATTTTACAAGTACAAATAAAAACTGAAAATGATTTTGATAGTATCTATAGTGACGAGAAATGATTTCATACGAACAGACCATCAAGCCAAATTGTGGTCTACAGTTACACTTTTATCAGTAATTTAAAAGCGATTTTTTTCAGGTATTTTTCCATGATAACATACATAAGGCATAAAAACATAAAAACAATTTCACAGTACATAATTTCCGTGTTGCAACTTATACCATAAGGCATTTGAAGCCTGTTGAATGATTTTCACATCTTGATTCATCAACTTGATGATTTTAATAGTCTAATGAAACATGTCAAAGTATTTGCTCAATTACGGCACTTATAACTTTAACAGATCAAATTCAGAAACAAATGACCGTTTGTGGTTGACATAACTATAATTTGTATCATATATTTGTTTTTAAAAACGCAACCAAACTCTTTTTTTTTTCCAACTGTTAATTCCGCCATTTATCTCATTTAATCTTGAAGTTTCATGTCTAAAAATATTTTTCTCTTACTGCTTCTATAAAACAAATAAAAATAAAATAACATGGAACACGGTTTATTTTACTCAAGAAAGACCAAATATAGATATATTCCACCAGGGAATTAATACGAAATATCAAAATGATACAAAAAAAAAACAAAAAACAAAACAGTTGTATCCAACATTGTTAGATATATCACAGTATGCCTTATATAATAAAAAACAACTAATAAAAATATTTGGTGATTATTGTCTATTTTGTCGAGAATTTTTCACATAAATTAATGGATATCGTGACGTTGTATCAAGTCTGTTATTGTGTCATTCACATCTTAAGACATCAAATAACATTAATCATTTACATTATTCACGAAAATATGTTCATGTTTACACATATGTTCATTAACCAGTGCCCAGCAGAGGTCATCATCAAATACGGTATTCCAGTCAGTTTCAAATCCAGCGACAAAATGATCTACCAACTTCAAAACAAAAACGTCTACTTTGTTTACTTAGTTAAAAAGAAAAGAAATGATAAAGATTAGTTATATTAAACATATTGTATACAATGTCAATTGATAAACATATGTTCATTAACCAATGCACAGCAAAGGTACTATCACATATGCTGGTTCAATTGATATAAACACTTTGAGAGTATCACCCTTTAATTTATCTGTCAATGCTTAGACATACGTTCATAAACAACTGCACAGATAATTAGTAGTCATCACGCCTACCCGTCCAAAGACAGCTGAAGATCAATCTATTTCAATAATAAGATGCCCTACAAAACCAATCCTATGGTTAGTTTACAAATCAATACGTTAACAAAGTCAATTATTAGAATATATACTTTAAAGATAAGAATTGTATTCACCAATAACTGCATATCAGACATATATTATTTCTAATGTTATACAAGTCTACAGTCTATAAAATTGATCTTTAAAACATAAGAAATAGTGAAAAGAACAATGATAGTAAAAAACTGCCAACAACGCTAAGTTATGAAAACAAAACCAGGAAATGAGAAAATATTTCAGAAAAAAAGACCAATACAAAAATCACTTCTTAATGTGAAAATTAGTTAATTTCCAATAACTCTAATTAAAAAATATTCTGTTTTCGTTTAGCAAATACGAAATCTTACTTGTTACGTCCATTTTATACTTAAACGACTGATCAAAATCCAAACGTGTATGTAAACTTTTTCATTTCACATATAAATGGTGGTCTCTAATTTGCTGTATTTCACTTTCTAGATCAGTTAAATATATCCGTCAAACATGTCGTGAAATGAACAAGAATGTTTGACTGGAGTATTGTCATTAATAGGTAACCAAATCTTCTCAATACTAGGATTAATCAAAATAATAGATACATATCATAACACATTAAAACGAATTATAAGAAACTCGTGTAATAAGTCTAATACTGAGGGAAGACCCTGATAAAATTAAACATGATTGCAAACCATTTACGTGATAGCAGACCTTTTATAAGCACTGAAATTATGTGATATTTAAAAATAAGTCACTGTAACGCAAATTTATCTATTTTAATGATTATTTTCATCGACACACTGTTCTCAAACGGGCCGAACGTTAATCAAATGCTTTATGCTGATGTATGCCGATAACCAACTGTTCATTTGGTGAGAAACATAGTTTCGACGCTGTTCTTTACATTGGTTTAGACACTGTTCTTTACATTAATTTGCAGTGCACGAAAAGGCCGTAGTCATATTTGAAGAGTTAAAACATCAAACACACATTATATATATACGCACATTTAGAGAGAGATTTACAATAATGTTTAAAGGCTATCAAACCTTTATATAATATAACATACCTGACATTATATGTTGTTATAACTTTTTAAACATGAAAAGTATAACAAGAAAACCTTTTATTGTTTTCACAACTGTACTACAATCACTTTTTAGAAGTTGGGTCAAAAGGAGACGGTTCTTTGCAGGCAAGTTCTCATATTCTACAATTACATATCTGCCTACATCTTTTTCATCTTTTATTCTTTTATGTTTATTATTCATTATAGTCGGCTCCGAAAATTGTCCAAAAATTAATAAATCGAAAATATAAAATAGTTTAGCTATGGAATATAGAATAGATATACACATAAATTATATCACAGTTTTATAAAGGTAGCATCGTCTGTAGGGGGCTGTCTTATCCCTAGATATCTGAAAAAAAAAGAATATTAAATAAAAACTTTTGCATTCCATCAGTTAACAAAGAAGTAAACAATATACTAAATCTTTAAAAAACAAACCTATCGATTTATTGCTTATTATATAAAACCAGTTAATTTATCAGATTTGTTTTATATTTTTAATCGCAGCAACTTACATTAAGCCTATAACCGGATTATGCAAAGAAGTGGTAGAATGTAAATTTTGGGTCAGGTCAAATAAATGTAAACGAGGTAAAGAAAACAATTCATAGGATAGAAAGGCCTTTCATTTCTAAGAATAGTGAATATTTACGACGTATAAGTCCATTGGGTATAATCAATCATTCGACAGCGCAGGAATCATTTTACTAAACGATGATAGTCAAACATTTACGAAAAATGTAAAGTAATAGCACAGCTCAAACATTAATATAAAAAGTTATTACCTTTTCTTATCGTTTCGTTTTTTCATGTCAAAGATGTGAAGCTATAAGAAAAGCTATGTATTTTTTTTTCAGTAACATAAATCATACCTTAGTAGAAGCATTGGGTGATATTTAGCTGTGGAATCAGGTCGTTGAACCAATTCTCTTTCGAGGTCACGGCATCATATATATCCCCAAAGGTACAGTCGAATTTACCACTCATTGTTATGTTGTTCGCACATTCGAATAAATGGTGCCCGATGCTAGAATGAAACAATGATTTCAATCAGTATTACAGCATTATCTAACCTCAAAGGCTAAAAACGTTGAGGACGACTTATCACCAGACGCAACGACTAAAATATCATAGGGCCTACAGGAAAGTAACAATACAGACCATTACAATGAATTAGTTATGGATCATCAGACTTATATTAACATGATCTCCGAATATACTGTTTTGGTCGCATTTTATTCCAAATAATTCATCAGAATAATGGTATTTGGAAATAAAATACATGTCAAGAATTAATAAACAAATATATAGATAAATAGAAAATCTACTGCCCTGAAAGAAGATATGGACATTCATTTAGGTTAACTTTATTGATAATATCAGTAAAGAGGTGCATTCCTAGTGTCATGTTAATTGATTATGATATAAAATTAGTTATGAAATATTAATAATAATAAGGTCACGTATATATACCTTTGCTGCCCTTTAAATGGTGTTTATACAAGTTTATACCAAAGAAGAAAGTTCAATGTATTTTTGGAATTCATTTGCATTCATTTTATTTCTTTTTGTGTAAAAAAAAACAAAAAACAAAACAACAAGAGGCCCAGATGGCATGTATCGCTCACCTTTTTTTTTTTACTAATTACTAAAAACCCTCAATCAGAAATAGCAAAAAAAATAACCCTACCTTTTGTTTAATTTTAAATGCAAACCATATAACGATGCTATCAATATCATATGACTACGAGTGTTAGCCAGTGCTGTCAGTCAAAGTGTCAGAGAAGAAGTTGTTTACCACCCCATCATTTGTACAAGTTTGAATCCCCACCCTATAAGGATGCTACCATTGCATTACGATGCTATCCTATTCTTAGTTTCAGAGAAGTCGTTAATATGGAAATAGCCAAAATTGTCTCTTTTGGCCCCGTTCCTCAGGGTACCGGGAGTGGAGGGTGGAGGGTTGGGGTTGGTGGGGAAGGGTTAACCCCTTCACTTGTGCAATTTTGAATCCCCACCATGGAAGGAGGCTACCATTGAATTATAAAAGCTATCCCATGCTCATTTTAGAGTTTCAGAGAAGGGTCGTTTATGTGAAAATAGTAAATTTTGGCCCCGCCCCTCAGGCCCCTGGGGAAGGGGTGTCAGCCCAACCATTTGCATAATTTTCAGTCAGTAGACCATGAGGATACTATAAAATTTTTTTAAATTCACGCCAGCGGTTATGCTTAAGACGATTGTTGACTGACGGACGGACGACGGACGCCGAGCTATCGCATAAGCTCACCTTGGTTCTTCGGATCAGGTCAACTTAAAAGTATGATAAGCCCGCAACTCTATTTAATTTCAACTAAGGGTGGTCAAGAGAAACATTGCAGAAGAAATTTCCAAAAGGCACCTATAAATGGTGTTTATGAACATTTATAGCGTAATTGAATTATATTTATAAGATCTACGGGTCTCTATACCAGCCCATTTAATTAATACTAAATATTGAAATATTGAGACAAACATAATAGGCATATATTGGCTATTTACCTGCATCCAATGTACTGTTTATTAGTGTCGTATCCTAAAAGGATCGGCAAGAGCATTTCAATCATATCGGACTCAACAAGACATGCCGTCAACAGCCTTGGTGCCATTAGATCTGCATTTTCACAAATACTCAGTTCCTCCAAAAATCCTTGTTGTGTGCCTAAAATTTTAATATTACGACCTTATTTCAGTGACAGTTCTGCTTGATGAACCGTGTATAGAAAGACATTTGTGTTTGTACTGTTGCATTCTTGTTTCTGTTGTCAAAATGTCAAAACGTGCTTCAAAAGAAAAGTGAAAAAATGGCATTGCCTTTATCAAAACCCTTTACTTGTGATTATTTAAATGGCATCAAAGAGAATCAAATCACATTCAATATTAAAAGGAGAAAAAGAGACCTGAATATGTAATCATGACCATTGCTATAGTGATGCCTTCTTTGAATTTCTGTTGAATTTAAAGCAAAACCTTGTAAACATCGAATAACAACTAATTATTGATGGTTTTCAGTTATACCTTCACAGTAACCGAAAACTGAGGTAAGGTGACTTGTGTCGAAATCCACTGAAGCGGTGTAGAACAATAACGTGTCAAGCGCTGATTCTTTTAAACAGAGTTGAGTGTTCAGTAAGGCATGTAGATTTCCATTCCAACAAGACCAAGTCATACTGAGAAGTCTGAAATCACATAAAGTACAAATTGGTATTAGGCATGTCAAAACATTAATGTTTTGATAGACATTTATAATATATATACAGTTGTGTGACCGCACAACGTTACACGATGTGCGGTGTGCGCACGATGTATGCACGATGTGCGGTCTAGGCGGTAGAAACGGTGTCTGTCCGATAGTTATCGTGGTTGATATAAATTTAGGAATTCAATTTTATTGAGTAAACATGCGAAACGATGATGGGGTTTTATTGCCACTGTATTGAAGACAATTTGAATCTAAATATGATATATAAAGATATCCATTAAATAATAAATATGTATTTTGTTTTGTTTACTTGACAATTCAAGTACTTGAGTCTGCTAAACAATCTATTGTACCGGCTAATGAGGCCTTTACAATGTTTATAAATCGTTTAAAGCAGGACAGCGTTATTAATTATAACTATTGTCATATACGTATGCATGTAGCTACATTTATTCTAGCTAGATTTCAGTTTTACCAGAAATTAATATAGTCTAGTATAATATATACCGTAAATATGTTGTTTTACGAACGTTCATTCAGGTATTCATTTTCTATACTTAATTTATTAGACAAGTATGTATACTTGAGCCAGGATATTAGTTAAATCGAAGGTACAAGAGCTAGCTATATATATATATATATACTGTTGGTACAAGAGCTAGCTATATATATATATATACTGTTGGTAGGTTTGGGGTGGGGCTGAGTATAAGGGAGCCCAATGGGTATTGTTTCGAAGCATGTTTGAAATACACATATATACATGTACAAAAATGTACATGTATATATGTAGTATAAATTGAACTATTGATAAACCCTCTCCCTCTTCTGAAAAAAAGATAAATGAAATACAAACAAGATAAAAAGCAATGTGTACATATAATCTTCATTTTGAGAAAAAAACCCAATAATATAACAATTATTCCAGATTGAAAGAATAGGGCAATTTGATAATAAAGTAGCTATAAGTCTCTTATAATCGTTATCATTATTTGAAACAAAATCACACATGGGGTCAAGTAAACTTTGCTAAATTAATCAGGTTATACAGGTACAGAGGCGGCCACAACATGCTATCAATTGTATTGAATGCTATAACGGACCCCGTAGATTTAAAGAAAATAGGTATAATTACCTGTGACACCTGACTGATCATTATCTCAAGTAAAGCTCTCCTTTTTAGGTGTTGGGATGGAGAAAGAGGGAGAAAAGGGCCCTAGGCCTAATGACCATAACAATGGCCCTACATGTATATGTGCCTATAATTTACAGAACTGACAATACACTGAATAGATCAAAATTAAATATATATCAATCAAAATATATTTCAAATATTATGATAAAATGTTACATGTGAAGAAATCTCTCTTTTAACAGAAATTAACTATTGGATTTAGATATCACTAAAATGACAGTACAAGTAAATTAGACTCATCAACACGGTCCGTTTGTAGAATGATTTCGCAAATTTGATTGACCCGATCGTCCCAATCGCACAACTGTGCGGTGTGCGATCCGAACCGCACAGCTATCATGCGCACGCAGTTTTTGGTACGTTGTGCGGCCACACAACTGTAATATATAATGTAACGAGATATTCCGTTATTATAGAACGATGACTATACAGCATATTTCTTGGCATGTATTTAGGATACTGACAATCATAGTCAGGGATAATTTCAAATGGTACCAATGGATTTAGTATTCCTCAAAACATCATATCATTTTTGGTTAAATTATTAAGTTTCATCGTCGATACCATTCGAATAAAATTATATGAAAAGTATTAGTCTCCCTGATATATCAAACATAGCTTTATGTATTTTAGCAGCATGTGTTTGAAAGTCGGGCATAAATGTATGCATAATCAATGCTATGTTATTAGTAAGTTCCAAAATGCGTTAACCTCACTTCCTTTTTTTCAGACAAAGCAAAAAAATTATATCAGCTAACAATAGAACATTAGAAGAAAGACCGTCGCCGATATAACTGGTATACAAAAGATAACCCTTAGATGTTTTGAAGTAGATTTGGATCCATCTAAAACACCCTCCGTCTACTATTCTATTTTTAGATACCGAACAATTCCAATATGGTTTTGACCCTGAAAACCTCTAAATCCAATCGTATTTTATAACAGACGATTTACAAAACAGGAGACACGGCGCCTATATTTGATTTCACAGGAAAAAATGAAACTCCTATTGAACATCTATACTATGTGGGAGGGAGCACAGGCGTACGCATATTTGTTTGAATAAAATTTCATTATAGATTTCTTGGTAGTATTTTATAAATTCAAGGCTGGCAACGCGGTCATCTATGTGTATATTTCACTTAACTTATCTTTCAATGCCAACACTTATACAAAACTGGAGAAATCCAAGAAAACTTCTTCAAAGTCTGCCGGTTTTTCAAATTTCTAGCTAGCCTGGTCCAAACTCTTATTAGCATACGGGTTTTAAAGGTAATATGTTAACAAAATAACATGTTGTCATGGGGGTCATCTCGGCATCAATACCATGATGCGTCGCTAAAGGATGGTACATGTAGGTCCAGTATAGACAAATTTTAATTAATAGTTTTCATATGTACTACTGATATACCCAACTGCATTTATAGTCATATTTATATCATAAAGTTGTTTAGGAGCAGCTATGGTACTGTGAAATATCATTATAATGGTCCCAGTTTATTAGTAAAGCAGACGAAACATTGTACACTATGTATAGTGTTAAGCCATATAAATTTTCAAGCAACGTTCGATAAAAAAGTATAATGGTAGGTATATATATGTATGTGTTATGTGTTCGAAGGTGATATTAATAATGCGTCAAGTACCTGTGTTATGCCTAGTCCAAATGCATAAAATGTGGATCTCGCGGTGCATACGGCTTACGCTCTAAATTTTGATATTATTGTTACAAAACATGATCTACGGCGGTTGTGTCAGAAAAAATATCCGTCTATTCTGTGAACAGACAGTATGATCAGAAACATATATAAAAAGGATCTTTACATAGATCTGTTAATACATATATTGTTTTGAAGACTGGTGCAAGGCTTCATAAACACACAAAACAGTATCGATCAAATACAAAATGTAGTTGTATAACGTTTGTTTGTTTTTCCCTTGCATTTCATTCTCAACTTTTATTTCTGAGAAACAACTGAAAAGGCAGCTTTCAAAGTAATCAATTTATTGAAATAGACGTGTATATTACAAAAAAAGCATATAACACGGATGTAAACTTTGATTAATGTACATTCACTATGTCAGGATATCTTTCAACACAGCCTACAAATACTTTTTAAAAAAATGTTGAGAGTGTAAACCACCCATCTTGAGGGCAACAAACCCGACAGACACCGCATGTTACGTTCGCAACGTAAACTATTGACAGTATGCAGTGAAATATGGGACTTCATGTGTATATATGAAATAGTACGTCAATAACTACCCTCATTGAAAAACAACACATCAAAATTGTCTACATGTACATGTAATGTAGTTATACATCGGGATCCATGTCTCAGTTGTCTATTTCTAACAGATTCCGTCGAAAAAGTATGGCAACAAGCCCCCCACGATCGCACTTCATTTTGCAACTATATGAACTTCACTGCCGTTGAACCATATCTGTGAAAGACGAAAGTTCTATACTACTGAAGTGACGCAACAAGATAGTCGGGTACCACTCACCCTCATGGCAAGAGATGTATATTCTTGATAACTCCTAGTATAATGGGACTGTCACAACCAGTGAATTTGGCCAGGTCAATCTATTTTACCTGTATTTTTTAGGGGAGAGAGACTACGCAAAACATAGCAGTACCAGCCACCTGTAATCATCATTGACCGGTTAGCTGAGCTGTGAATGAATGGCTAGTCAGCTTAACCGATCTATATATCATCAATAATGCGTCTGTATCTACTTAAAACAAAGATTTTTTTCCTCAAATTGCATCAACATTCACTTGAATAAAGTACTATTATGTCTTTATTTTTGATATCTTAATAACAAATCGTCATATTCCTAGTAAAATCCACATGAAACTCCTTAAGAAAAATGTGTACCATGACATCTCGTACACGCGAATTAAATATGCGAAATGGAAAAATGTGTATATGAACAAGAGGCCCATGGGCCTTAATAGTCACCTGAGTTTGAATATATATTGAAACAAATTAAAAACATAATAACACTATATACTGGACCTTGAAGTTGGTCAGTGATTTTATTAATTTGACTTTTAGTCTATGAAGAGTATTTGCTTCCATCAAACCTGAAAACTTAGAAGAGTTTTTAAATTTTTTTTTGTCATTTTGACCCTGTTTGGTCCCGCCGTTCTGGTCCCCCAGGGGGTCAGCGAGGACCGATATGGATGTTAAAATGCTGTTTTTCAGACTAATAATTCTAATCAAGTTTAACTCATTTCCTATGAAAATGGAGCAAATAATGTTCATTTATATGTTTTTCCAGGGGGTAACGTGAGAACCCAGGGTCATATAATTCACAATATTTATAAAAAAAACACATGAAAAACTTTCCTATTATAAAGAGTATTTGATTCTATCATTTCCAGAATTTGAGAAGATTTTTGAAGTTTTAGACTATTTGATCCTTTTTAGCCCCGCCACTCTGCCCCGCTGGGGGGTCTTCCAGGACCAATTATATATATGATCTCGATATTAAAATGCTATCTCAGGCTAATAATTCTAACCAAATTTGACTCTTTATATCTATGAAAATTGAGTAAAAAATCCTCATAAATGTGTTTTTCCAATATAAACTGCAGTAAACTTGACCTTCTCCCCAGGGGGAAATGTGAGGCCCCAGAGTCATATAATTCACAGTTTTTATAAAACACCTTAAGACCTTTTCATCTATAAAGAGTATTTGATTCTACCATTTCCAGAATTTCCGAAAAAGATTTTTGATGTTTTAGCCTATTTGACCTTTTTTGGTCTCTCCCCTCTGCCCCCAGGGGGCGGCCAGGACCAATATCGATATGGTGTTAAAATGCTATCTCAGGCTTATTATGCTAAATGACTCATTTCCTATGAAAATTGAGCAAAAAAGCTCATAAATGTTTTTTCCTTATATAAACTATAGTAAACTTGACCCCCTCCCATGGGGGAAACAATAGACCCCAAGGTCATATAACTCACAATTTTTGTTAAGGACTATCTATGAAAAGTATTTGATTCTACTATTTCCAGAATTTCAGAAGAAGATTTTTGAAACCATTTGACCGATTTTGACCCCGCCCCTAAGGCCCCTGGTGGTCAGTCATAGAAAATTTGTTAATAGGATTTAGTGGCCATCTCATACTGATAATTTTGACATTTGATTCATTTTGTATTACAAATGACCAAATAATGCTCAAAAATTTAACACCCTCCCCAGGGGAAAACGGGAGACCCCAGGGTCATATAGTTCACAACTTTTGTAACAGACCATTCTATCTATGAAGAGTATTTGATTCTACCATATCTGTGAGTAGAGAAGAAGATTTTTCAAATTTTTAGTCAGTTTCATCCTTTTTGGCCCCTCCCACAGCCATCTTGGGGTGGGGACCATATAATTCACAATTTTGATTGGTCTTATGCCTTAGATGGTTTATGCAAAATTTCATTGAAATTGCTTCAGCAGTTCTGGAGAAGAAGTCGAAAATGTAAAATGTTTACGGACACACGACACACGACGCATGATGACGGACAAAAGGCAATTAGAAAAGGTAACTTAAGACTTCGTCTCAGGTGACTTAAAATGTGTAACGTGACAAATAATATGCATGCATTTTTCTATAAACCAGTTTTATAGATATACATGATACAGTAATGAAGATATACTGTTTATCTTTTTTGCAACTGGCACTTATTACGTTTATTGAAACTCAAACTTTAAGCTATCGATCAATGATTCAATTTTGCTTGTATTATTAAAGTTATATGTGCCGTTTTTTTCATACTCACGAATCAAGATAAGCTTTTGATATGTTATTCATCATCAAAAGTTTTTAACATTTTGAAAATTACAGTACTTTCAATGCATTTGTTTTAATTTCACAACTATAAATAAGAGCAGAAAATGATTTTTTGCAGTACTGCCAAAAACCATTATATGTACATCTATAGTAAAGCGAAATGAGTACCTACGGTCAGACCATGAAGCCAAATCGTGGTCTACAATTTCATTTCACATTTTTACAATGTTATCAGTAATTATAAAGTGATTTCTGCAGGAAACTTTCCATCTAAATATACATATTATAAAGGCATAAAAAACAACAATTTTTCCAGTACATAATTTCTGTGTTGTAACTAAAGTTTATAAGGCATCTGAAGCCATTTTACAAATTTTCACGGCTTAATTAATCAAACCTTATGATTTTCAATAGATTAACGAAGAAAAATCAACATGCCAAAATTTTCGCCCAGTTACGGCACATATAACTTTAAAGCATTTTCATTGGCTTAACAATTAACTTTAACAGCCAATAATTAAAAAATACTGTCGTCGTCTGTAACGTCGGTTCTGATTGAGACAAAGGCGTAATGATTTCATAAAAAAAGAGTTCCGAAATGAATTTTGAATTCTTCATGGATTATCTTCAGTAAATTGTATGTTATGGAGATACATACAAAAATCTGAGTGTATACTCAAGATTTTTTGGTTATATCTCCATAACGATAAAAATATATTCAAATCAATCCTTCATTATGTTATTATGTCGGAAGCTCAAGTTTAGAATGATCAATAATCAATATTGATCAACACTTTTATTTTAAAAGCTTATATTTCATGCACACATATTTAGGAAAAGTGTATTAGGGATCAACCAACTAAATAAAAAAAGACCTTCGAAATGGCCCCTGTGTATACAAGATTGAGCCCAGGATAGAATTTTAGCCCGGCCGCTGATTGGCTGGCTAATTATGAATTTCTAAAGTAAAAATGTTTTCTGACAGGTAATTATTCCTAGATAACCATGATATGAATTTGGAAATAAATATTGAAATTTAGGTTCAAAATATCAACTTTGATAATGAATAGGTAAAAGCATTAGGATTTCAGGACTTTTTAGTGCAAAATACGCCTGATTTCAATAAAGCTACCCTGGTTGGAGTTTGAGCAGAAGGACCCAAACTTTTTTTTCTATTTAGTGTTATATGAGAACCTAGACTTTAATTATAGAACACAACAGCTAACTAATATTCCTTTGTTTTAATAATACAGTACAAAACTTTAACAAAGTTTAACACTGTGGTCTATGTAAAATCATTTAGTTGGTTGCTCTCTATAGCGAACGCAACCGGAAGTATAAGAGTCAGTCACTGGAGCCGAGTGAGTCCATAGATACAAAGGTGAGTCGCCAAGTTTTAGAATAATACGTGTCACTGTGACTATGCATGCAGTTTATTTAGAATTGGCCAGTAAGTTAATGGTACATATAACGTAGATTCAGGTAATTAGCACGGCTATAAACGTGTGACATGTGCGTTTAACATCAGATGGGTTCGATCACATGGGTGCGCGGTGCATGGTCTCCTCAGTTGTCAGAATTTAGTTCACGGAACTGTATGCATGTTTTTAGGAATTAGCGGTCAAATCAAGAAATTGGGAGGAGAGGGGGGGGGGGGCAGTCGTCTCTGCCATATTGGAGTGCCGAAAGCCATAAAGATATAAAACTTATACGTTACAGCTTATACATTTGAAATTGGTAACATTAAGGGGAGACAATTACATTGTATTACATAATGTCTAGTTTGGGGTGTGGTATTTATACCTGCCAGGTATAATTGGTGGGAGGGGGGGGGGGGGTGGGGGGGGGGTTGTTCATCTCAGGTAAGCCAATTTAACTAATTGTACTGATTAATTGTAATATTAGGGCTAATAAGTTTATTAAAAGTATGAATTTTATGTTATAATGATGAAAAATACCATTTTGTGAATATTTTTTCTGTTAATGAAACATATTAATGGTGTTTCAGGGTCATTCAAGATTTCCGGAAATATATGTTGGTTGCACAGATTCCAGTCACGGACAAAGACATGCATCTTTTGTGCTCATTACAGGTTTGATCTTTGTTTAATTTGTTTATTTTAAACAGAAAGGCTCTGGAACCATGTTCCTGGTAAATTTGAATATGTAAAAGGTATGGTATATCTGGATTTCTTCCAAAATCTTGACATTTTCTATATTATAGGGGTACCTGATTATGTAATGGATTATCTCCCTTTGGCTTGGGACTTTTCCTATTTTTTCATTATATTCATAAAGTTTAATGATGTAACCAATAATTAACTTAAACAACATTAATACTATTTCAATATTTAATACATAATTTGCAATTAATCAACACAGTGTGTAAGTTCAATATTTCATGTTTTCAGAACTACTCCGCGGGTGACTGTCCGAAGGTGAAGCCCTGTCCTGGACAAACCACTTGACCGATTAAGTTCATATTACAGATTTGACATACAGCCGAAATACACTTTACATCATAGGTGAGTATTGGAATTTTAATTTCTGCTATAGGGATCAACCAACTAAATAGAAAAAAGACCTTCGAAATGGCCCCTGTGTATACAAGATTGAGCCCAGGATAGAATTTTAGCCCGGCCGCTGATTGGCTGGCTAATTATGAATTTCAAAAGTAAAAATGTTTTCTGACAGGTAATTATTCCTAGATAACCATGATATGAATTTGGAAATTCATATTGAGATTTAGGTTCAAAATATCAACTTTGATAATGAATAGGTAAAAGCATTAGGATTTCAGGACTTTTTAGTGCAAAATACGCCTGATTTCAATAAAGCTACCCTGGTTGGAGTTTGAGCAGAAGGACCCAAACTTTTTTTTCTATTTAGTGTTATATGAGAACCTAGACTTTAATTATAGAACACAACAGCTAACTAATATTCCTTTGTTTTAATAATACAGTACAAAACTTTAACAAAGTTTAACACTGTGGTCTATGTAAAATCATTTAGTTGGTTGCTCTCTATTATAGAAGCAGCGTAGGCCTTCGGAGGTTATGGAAAAATGTGTCAATATGATTTGTCATGGCACACATTTTTCATGTACACATTTTTCTAATTCGCGTGTACAAGGTTCATGGTACACATTTTTCAGGTACACCTTTTTCTAAAATATGTGTACCAGGTGACGGCCGCTGTCGGCCAACGTATACGTAGCGAACCGCCATGTCCCGGCTGCAGGCCGTGTGCAAAAAGTCAAAACACATTACTCATTGTGACAATTTGAATTAACTAGATTCTAATCTTTACAAATATGTCTAATAACTATTCATGTGTATTATCTCAAACATTGACATGTGTACAAGTATGGCGATTTATTGGGAATGTTTTGCATTGAATTATCACATTTATACCCAAGTTTTTACGGTAAGACAGTTGAGATTTTATCTAAGTTAAACTGTCATTCATAGATATTCCAATAAGAAACACATGTATACACCAAATTGTATCATCTAAACCCATGTGCCCTTCAAGTCATATTTGGCCTTGCCCATCTTGTAAACGAACCATTCAATGAAAAACGTTTTGATTCTCGACGCTGCGGAGTACGTGTCTTTGATCATGCACTATTGATACCTGTCGTAATTGTCTTACACTTTCGGCGTTCACAGATAGGGTTCAATGGCAGTAAACCCCTTATGATAATGAGATTTTGGACCAGGACAGCTAGTAGTTTGGGAAATCGTCAGGATTTGATAATGTTTTCTCGGATTTCTCAAGTTGTGTATAAGTGTTGGCAATGAATGATACGTTTATTGAAAAATAAACATTTCCGATGTACGGTTGTGTATATTTTGTAACAAGTTAGTTGGAATATATGTGCATCTTAATCGCTCAAAGTGAAGTGGGGTGCCGTAGGCCATGTGGCCGAGTTGCCAATCCTTTACTATATTATAACCACAACACGCTGTCAGATTATCTTTTTTTCTGCAAATGCCCGTGGGAAGGAGGGGCATGTGTGTTCTTTGTTTTGTTTATAAATTTGTGACATCGGTCTTTGTTTCTTCTGAGAGCAAATGGAACCAAAACGACGGCCTTTACAGACAGGGCTCAAAGTTTGTGCACGCGGTAGATTTCTGTATGATTTCAACAGTTTTTACGCATATAAGTGCATATGTACTGCAACCTTACGTGTTCTAAAAATAATATCAATTGTCTCTAGTGTATGACGTTAGTCGTGACTCATTAACACAGTATTGTGCATGACCGGAAATTCACAAATTTCGAGCCCTCTCGAACGCAAGTCCCATACCATACAATTTCTGCTGCTATTACCGTGTATTCTTTCAAACGAAATGCACATTGGTTTAGGAAATTAAACAATTGTTAAACTTTAAGTCCTATAGGTACCCCAGCTACCGTCTCTGATTTTTTTAAGGGAAACGATCCCTTATTATGTTAACAACCCTTGAGAAACGAGAGAAAACAAAACCCAACCCGATGGAACAGATTGAAAATATTATACCGTTGAATGATAAGAGATTAAAGTATATACCGGTAGGTACTAGAACAACACGTAGACATAAGAATTAGTGCTTCCATAATATATAATTATAGCGCTAATATATAAATATATATCATCGGGCAAAGAAGTAATATCAACAGTGTGGACAAAATATTGTTGAATGTTTTGGCCGAATCAAGCGAAAAAAGGAACAAAGTCTATGATGTATTTAATACTCACCTACATGTTTCAGCATCGGCTCTTGCTAGTAAGTGTTTCGCTATTGAAGTATTGTTCGAAACGTCTATTAAATCGTGCAGTACCTTTTGCAAATACGTTAATTGCTGATATTCATGGGAACATTGCTCGAAAGTAGCAAATACAATTGCTTCATCTAGTTCTTGAAAGCAAACATTTCCGAGGGCTGCAAATAAAACATGATCAATACTTTTTCATGAATGATATGCAATTAAATACAATTAAAACGTTAGATTCATAAGCTTATGACTGGTCTTGTTGTAAAAGGATATGAAAGTTCTTGAAAGGAGGGTTCGGTTTGAATCAATAATAAACTATATGTTGTTGTGCCTATGATTTTCCCAATATGAATTTATTCTATACTATATATAGAATTTGAAATATGAGCATAAAAAAAAGATTTTATGAAAATGAAGATGAGATCAACACCAAACTCCATAAAAAAAAGAAAAAAATACATCTTTATAATACTTAAATATATTCACTAAGCAAAGAACCTGCTTCAATCCTTTTGACATTTTTCAAAACATATTTTAATATATTGGCCAAAGACAAATATAAGCAAATATAAGCAAAGAACTAACCTGCTTTAATCGCTTCTCGAACAACAATAGTAGAACCATATAACACGCTTGAAATGCTTAGTTTATCAACGGCATTTCTAAATTTTTCCTCGATCATTTGAGCAGTTACGTCAATTCCAGCCTTGACTTCAATCACCACAATATATAAAGAGCTGTTGTTGTTGTCTGTCTGACGTTTTCTTCTATTATTCCCACTACAAACAAATTATAGAGGATTAATGAATTTAAAACCAAAGAAAATCTGTTTTACAAATTCAAAAGACCACATGTTTTCGTCATTTTTAATGCAAATAAAGTGCTCGATGTATCTTATTCTGCCTATATACATATGAAATCGTATTGAATCCTGAATGGAAAGCATGGTGCTGTTGTGGTTATCCATCATTTAGCTGGAGAGATTAGGTTGTCTTTCCTTTGCCTAAATGGACACATATACAAAGAAAGAAGTATATATATGTCAAAGTTATAGAATGAAGACAAACTTTATATTTAAATACACGCCAAGGTCAAAAATATAGGTCATATTGTTTGGTTCTAGCAGGCGACACATCTGAGTATTGTCTGAGGAAGTGTTGTAATATCGTTTGAGAGAAAGGTATTCCCTTTCACTCGCCCAACTAAAAACCATACTGCTTATGAAATCAAAATTGTTGATAGCATGCATACAAATAGCATCCCCTTCAATACAAATTTATAATGGATATTTTCTTGAAATATTACAACGTATAACAGTTATATAACACGTCTTAATTTCGGATTGACGTCTTTATGACCGTAGTATTCAGATTAAGTTTTTCGGATGCGAAATGCTAAATTAATATTGTCAAAATCCTGATCAGAGATCTCTTTTAGTCATCACACAAACAACCGAGTACAATGTTATTCTGTAATAAAAACATTAACCGAAAAAAAAACCGCCAGGTGTAAGAAATTATCAAGTGTGCTAAATAATGTAATAACACTGTCTGTTCAGTTTTTACGAAAGATGTGTCAAAAATAGGAAAGATAGGGTAATTTTTTAAACAAAATTTAAACAAGATTATTAATGACACATATCATATACATGTGTTCCATGACAATATGTATATATTTCAATTACTTGATAAACAAGAATTCCGACAGTATTGTTGAGGCAATGCATGACCCCTCTTGGTCCTCAAAAGCTACGGCATTGAATTTAGCCTATTTGTAATAACAGAGACCTTTGTAGTTCCCCAAGCTGTGTGTCCTCATAAATTACCGTTGTATGAAGTTTCATGAAAATCTACCAATCCCTTCTAAGGTTATCATCTTTATCGAAACAATTTTTTTAAGTAACAGTGACCTTTCGGTGTTCGATACCTTAAATATATCTCAAGCTGTGTTACCTCATTGTATGATCTATCCGTTCTGAATTTATCATCTGGAAAGTAACATACGGAAATAAGGATAGAAAAATCAACACACAAAGAGACAGGCAGAGGAAGACTAACACTATATCCGGATTTCAATAGAGTGGACACACTGTTTCTGATGTAGAAATATAAATTTGATACAAAATATATTTCACTTACGTAATGGAAAGAACTTCAAAGTCGTTGAATTCCAGATCATATAACAGAGCACCGACCTAGAAGAGTTTCAAAAAGTGAAAAATCACGGCTGTTTATGAATATGTTACGAACATACATATTTCGCTTAACATACAATAAAAAACGTTTATTTTGAAAGTTTTAGAGTGATATACGTAGGTTATTATTATGTCAACATAAAATTCGTTTCACGTAGTTATGGCAGAAAAATATCATACTTATTAAACTCATCTGGTAGCTGTCTATTGTAAATTGACCTGTAAAAAGGCATATTTCAATATCGAATCACTGCTTTTTGTTAAACATAAAAAAATAATAGCAATACTTGCCCCGGATCGAAGAATGGTCTGTATATCCGCGTTTGGTGGAACCATAACGGAAAAAGTTATTTCAAAGGATTTTGAACCTAAAACAAACATAATATTTACTATTTGGCTGTTGTAAAATGCATTCGAATTTGTTTTATTCATTTGTTACGCATTACAAAAATAATTATTGACGAGGAAAATATGAGAGTGGTTCTGATATCGTTCTCTCTTTCATTTCAAATTACTTACAATAGTCTAGGCTTGTGTTCTTCCCTAACATCTCCTCTACTCTGTTTCCAAATACATCCCATACATTGTCGCAGACTTTACCGGCCCAGCTATACATGTTTCTGTCAATGCACTCCTTCTTCGCTAACACAGCCCTGTAAATAAGATTCATCTCCTTCAAACTTTCTTTTATAACACAAACAAGTGTTAAATTTTCAATAATATTCTTTTCCTGCGCAAGCATATTAAGTAAATCTGTCCTTACTGATAAAGTACTTTATCAAAACATGAGAAAGACCGAAACAACGGAAATGTTTTGTAAATATTCAATATTGAAATCGTTACGTACTTCGAATGCAAAAGTGTTCTAAATGTATTCTATATAACTATATAAAACCTTGCGGTTTAATAAAGTTATTTGAATCACTTACCCACATGCGTCATCAGGCAGCAGCGGTCCATGATATATAGGTGTAGATTCGTGGCAAATGTACTCGCCTAAGTATTCTATGTTATCACTGGTACAATTTCCAGGTTGTATAAAGTTTTTGTCTGGAATGACACTTCCATTCAGATGCCAATATATCATTTCCCCATCTCCATCCACTACAAGTAAGAAGGTTTAAACAACTTTGCTTGAAGTCACTCTAAAACAAGGAGCCGCAAAGCGTGGCCTTATCCCCCGCGCCCCGCAGTTGGAATAAATCCCAAATCCATACAAGCCATAGTAACAATTATCCAGGTATAATTTAAAACGTATGCGAGTATTGTAAAACTGTGAAACACGAATAACAGTAGGTAACAAATAAATACTGTAACTTGGTATTTTAACTGTTATTCCATGGTAACAGAAAAAATTCCAAAGATTGAAGGGAAAGGAAACAGTAACTTGGTATTTTTTGAGTAAGTTTCCATGGTAACGGAAAAAATTCCAAAATAGAAGGTGTGCAATAGCAGAAGGCACAACTAGGGTACTTGTCTGTTGTATACAGAAAGTTTCAAGGGGACGATTTCAACTGTTTTTTGAGTTATAGTCCGGAAATTGATCTCAGACGGACGGACGATCAGACGGAGCCCAAAACAATTTCCCCCACATAGGCGTTTCACGGGGGATAATTACAATATTCTAGTCTATTCATCGCTTGTTGTAAAAAGAGAAAAGTTTCAGTCAAAGTTAAAAAAGAATATATTCGTGACATAAAATGAATTACATGTAGCTAAATGAATAGATAATTATTTATTCAAATGACCATCAATGTCTACTGAGTTTTTTTTTAATCATGTACTTACAAACATTGCAAGAAGATACACTGTTTCCGCCAAAGACTCCTCTGAATATGGCCTCATTGCCTTTGATTGTGTTGAACATCACAATATCGTTAAAAGCTTCAGGGGGAAATGGTGACCAATTAAATGCAACTTTGGCGCAAAGTAAAGTGGCACGAAGGTGGCTGAAAGCATTTAAAATGTAATCTTCGTCAACGAAAGTTTCAGTTCATTTTCATTAGTGACAAGTCCGGCATAACATTTCAGTCAACTCAATTATCATTTTCAGATCCATCATGCTACAGTTCAGACTAATTCAATGACATGCAAGAATAACTGCACTTCTCAAACGATGTCATGGTGATCAATAAGATGATATATTACTTGGAAGTGCATTAATCATATGACAAAATGATCAGATATTTTTTTCTTAAAAAGAGAAAAGTAAAAATATAGGTCACAGTAACCTACGTGAACCACATTTCCAGTACTTCAAAATATAGAACAGTTTACTGAACTAGAGGACATGGTCCAAAATATAGGTCACGGTACCCTGTGTGTGGGTAACGATACTTAACACATATACCAGGTATGAAGTTCCAGTGTATTACCCAATAGAACATAGGGTACAGACAAGCGTTTTGTTCAATGCAGGTCAAAATTCAAAGTACATGTAACGGTTTCAAGGTTTGGTACAGGACAATAGCTTCCCGAAGATTGATTCATTACTAATGCAATTCTAGTGCCGTATAGTACTGAAGATAAAACCAAGTAATATAATGTACGTAAGTACGAACACACCGAGAGTTTGACACGACGCAAATCGTTAGTCTCTCAAGTTCTGGTAAGGGACAAAACAACTTACCTGCAATATAGTGTCGAATCAGTTGTATTCAAATAATTCACCGATGGACAAGTGTTGTTCAAATTCAGAATGACTGAGTCAATGTTAGAACAATTCAAATCTGGAACATACATATCTGTAAGAAATACAGGAAGCTTTAACAGTCAGTTGACTGGTAATACTGTATATAGTAGAACTGTAATACTCAGTAAGTTGTTTCCAGATTTAGCATGTTTGTTTCCTGTGAACTTGAATGTCGGTCAAGGTCATTAATTTGAAAAAAAAATGGTACCTCTTTATGCCAGTATACTGCAGGCCCAATATGACTACCATGGGCCTTCCCACGGCGAACGACGACAGACGAAGCACAATTACATAAAAAACTTGTATCACATATAATATGTGAAGAATTTAATTCTAGTATATCCCTATGAAAGAAACCATTAACATCAGAGCTTATACAATGTCAGAATAGTTGTGAAACATATATAACGTTTAAACTTGTATTAATTGCACAGCAGTGTAATTATCGGGCTTAAATGCTGAATAATCTACTATTATTATATTTTGAATAGAACAAAAATTGAAAACTACAAATATGTCTGTTAGACATGAAGTGATCGATGACTACTTTTTAAAACCTTAATTTCTAGTACAATATGCATCAATAAGGCCTTGCTCAGAGATATTTTGCACGTACAAAAATGTAACATATTTAATGAATAACCCGTACAGAGATACCCACAAGCCTGTATGAAATATCATCCTCGGCAACAGTTGTACATAGCACTATCGATCGCTCATTACCCCTGGGACTATTGCAAGGAGATGGTTTACGTCCTTGATGTATTGTAATATATACTTTCCTTTACTTCATCAGAACTTGAAATGTGAAATTACTTTGAACTTCGTTAATTGTTAATTTTATTGATATCGATATGAAAGGGTTGTTTTGCTGATAAAAATAGTCACCCATTACAGCACTGTCCAGTCTCTATAAGAACGTGGTGACTGTGTCGTACTTGAATGCCTTTGTGGGGTACATCAGATTTAGAGCTTAGACATCCAGACTGACATTGTATGTTTTTTTTATTATGTTTCTCTTACGTAAGGCTGGGTATTTTTAAAGATGTTTATTATGACCGCAGGAAATGCGGTCGGTATATGGTCATAAGTTAGAAAGCGATAGTGCAACGTAAACATAGGATCTAGGATGAAGTGAAATAAATTAAATATAATCTGCTAAATAACGCTGTAAATATCTTTTGCCAGTACTAAAATTCATCCGTTTCGTCACTTTTTCATTGACTATATGTAAATCTGATTTGCATTTTATCGTTCCCGAAGTTTCCAGAGCTGATCAGATTCTTAGAATGATACGCCGCTTTAAGTTTACACAAAACTCTGTCTAATGTCGCTGTTGTTCATTTATAGTAGAACATTGCTGACAGGTATCTCTTAGTATATGTTTTGAAGTATTGTTGTCATTAAATCACGGCGAAATCTTTTAAACCAGAAACATATATGAGAAGTATAAGACAGTGAATTCCAGTATCGCGTGCGCAGTTGGAATCTGCGCATAGCGAATGTAAACAGACTCCACACCCGACAAGAAAAACAATGGTGCAAGATTACGCTCGCACTTAAAACCGATGTATGAAGGTGACAATTATTCAATGCCAACTATTCCTATTAAATACTTGACAGCTTACATTAATATAGGTTGCATTTAGGGGGACTGTTGTCAAAGGGAGATAATATGCAAAGTATTAAAAGTAACAAACGCCTCAAGTGTGTAGAGTTGATACTACATATTACCAATTTGGAACAAATGGCTATTTGATGAATTACAATTTTATAATTAGTTAATATCATGTAGTAGGGATGTTGAAACAAACGTGATTGTAGTATTAGTATACGGTATTTGTAATAGGATGCACAACCGTTAACAGTGAAATGTTAATTCAGTGAAAATAAACATTTACATGAAACAGTCACTTTTAGAAATCAGAAATTTGTTCATTGGCCTTAAAATTTCCCGGACATGAGTTCGTATCAATACCGCAATATGATTTGTTCATACTATTAAGATTATATGAGATAGCGGACACTTATTCTATGTAAGTTTCACATTACAATTTTGATTTAGTGACCATGTGCAAGATATACATATACAATGTTCAAGATACCAGGTATACCTTGAATAAAACACAAGCTTATTCCTGGCATAATGCTGTCAAACCAGGCCGCCTTCTGTACCAAGGTTTTCATTACATCCTCTATGTTGAAGTGAAAGTATGGCGCAAACTTATTGTTCCTTGCAATGTGTTGTCCGCATTCAAATATATGATGTCCAATTCTGAAAAGATTTTTCAACGGTAAATATTAAGTAAATTAATCCAAAACAATATCAATTATTTGCCAGTTATTGATATATATTAAATGATTGTTTTCGAAAACATGGTGCAAATCTAATTTTAACTATCTACAACTTCAAGGAAAAGAGTTTTAATAACCCAAAATGACATTATATATCTAACTGTACCTGCATGCATTATCTTCTACTGCTTGGCCATACAGTATGGCATTAAGTAAGCCCGGGTCTGTCCAATCCAAAGATGGGAGGCATTCCGCCAATATCCATGTTGCGAAACGATCTCCATTTTCAGATATGCCTGTTTCGCCACTATCATACAATTCTGTAATTGCAAAAATACCACCAAACACTTTTAAATTGGTTTTCGAAACAAAATTCCCAAGGCTAAATTAATGAATCATTTATCAACATTATTGCAGAATACTTTAAAAAGTCATAGATAGACCAAATTGTCCCATAAGAAAAATCCATTTCCTATTTCTGTGACGAAAACATAGGCTTTCTTGTTTATTAAAAATAAACCCTAGATACAAATTTCTATTGTCTTCGATATACTATAAAATAGAGACTCTACTTATTTTATCATTATATTTGACAATTTATTAAATATATATTACTATTTTCAAGTATAATCATTATTTTCTTATATACCCGCGCAATGATGGAGTGCAGCATTAAGATCCATCTCGTTTATGCCAATGGCGGTCGCATAGTATGATATTGTTTCCGAAGCTGAGTCTTTTGAACACTGATTTCCATTCGAGACGGCATGAAGGGATGTGTTAAAGCAGGACCAGCCAATGCTAAGAAGTCTAAAGCACAAGATATGAAAAATATATCAAATAAAATAAAGAAAGATATATTCAACAAAATTATTTGCATTTCTCCATCTTTTCACCTAGCACTCTCCTAAATAAATAAATAAATACAATAGGTAATACATCAATGACTACGGGTGGAGTGATGGGATCAAAATTTCGAATCACGATTAAAAAAATGGACCACAAGGAACTTATAGACAAAGCATCAGTTCCTGAAGTCTTTGGCGCGCATTATCAAATAATGTTTTACTATTATTATTGTTGCTTTCACATCAAAACATTTAACATCAACGGAAAGCTACAGAAAAATACGAAGTGAGTTATGAATAAAAATATTTTATAGTCTAAATTTGCATTTTTTAATTTATCCCATCAGTCATTTAATTCAAAAGATTACAAACTAGAGATAATAGTTTTTCCTCTTTTCTTATCCGAGACCATGCCTTTTAAATGTTTTAAGATATCTCATTAGTCATTCAATTCAAAAGATTACAAACTAGAGACGATAGGTTTTCCTCTTTTTCTTATCCGAGACAATGCATTTAAAATGTTAAAAGATATCTTATTAGTAATTTCATTCAAAAGATTACAAACTAGAAATGATGGTTTTCCTTCTTTTACTTATCCGAGACCATGACTCCAAAATATTTCCATGTTAACCGTTATTAAAACATGTCATGTGTCCAAGTACATAATTCACAAGTTGCAATATTTATCAAGTTTGAACAACAAGAATTCCACGGAAGTGGATGTGTCGTCTGCACATCAGTTTAAAACATCACAAAAAAGTTGTTTACAGTAAGTTGGAAATATTGTTAATAATTTAATGAAGCTATCAGTTACGTATCTGGGCCCATCTTTTGAAATTTGACATTTGTCTAATATAACTTTCAGTTTATGTTACATACATAAGCAAGTGGAAGTTAATTAGAACTCATTATGATCTGAATTCAGGCAAGAAAATATCTGTTTTGACAATTTTATTGTCCCATAAATCTTGCAAATATTGGCGGATTTTGACAGTATCTAACTCATGCGAGGTCTCTTTGATATAAAGCACTAAACAAAATTTGGTTGAAATCGGATAATAAATACTGATATCGCACGGAAAATTTTCCCGTTTGCCGCTGACGCAGTCATAGTGATACTTAATTGTCGCCTTTGCGTTGCAGGCGATAAAAAATGATAAAATAACAAGTAATTGGCAATTGAATAAGACAATTCACTTCAGTATAATGTCAAAAAACTTCCAGAACTTATTAACCTAAGCAAAGTCACCATTCATTTCTTCTTATTAAAATAAACTTTACTAATGATGTTTACAATAAAGTACGCAATTAATACTTTGAAAAATTTCGCATTAAAACCGTAATAATTAATTTTCTCTTTGTTTCTGGCTTTCTGATTGGCTATTCATTTTTTTTCATTCCACGATGAAAAAAAAAATCAAAAAAAATCCGAGAATGGCGCGGAAACCCAACGTTATCGTGACATCACAATAGAAACATTGACGTTGCGTATTGATTTGGAAAAAATAATTCCTTGGTAAAAATCAGTGGAATCGTACGTGTAAACGTAGTTCATTTTATAAAGTAGCCTGGAAAAATAATTATAAGCATTGAAGTCACTATTTTTTAATTTCATCGGGGTATGGAAGAAATTTTGTTTGCAAACTGTGTGAATCCGCAAAATTTCTTTCATACCCCGATGAAATTAAAAAAATAGTGACTTCAATGCTTAATTGAAAACAATATGATAAGAGATTGTAAACAAAGGACATGCTACCGATAATAAGAGAAAAGGTTAGTGATCTAAGAAATCTTTCACACTAGAAATGTAGACGCATCCATCTGAAACCTAGACGCGAGTCGTTGGGAGATAATGGAACGAACAAGAGTAACACTAAGTATGATCTATTCAGATAAACTATAAAATTTTACTTGAGATGGCAACTGAGAAGCTCAAAAAAGGCTAACGAATAGCATGCGTTAATTGAATAAAAATACGTTTACTCACCGACAGTTTTCAGCACTGATGTTCGCCAACAAAGCAGCTACACTGGGAATAGTGTTGTAAATACTCAATACACCTTGCAATTCTACTGCTTGTTCGTATCCATAGAAACATTCCCGAAAATACCTGATATTTCAAGGTATCATCCGTTTGCTGATAACAGATGTCGCCATAGCCTATAAGTTATTAAAAACAATTCAAACGTTAGCTTCATATGTTAATGACTGGTTTTGTGGGAAAACATCATTGAAGTTTGTGAAAGCAGGTGTCGGTCTTTTAAAATTTAGTCTATAAATATTTCAATAAGTAACCACATATCGCCGGGCCAATGATTCTCCCTATTTGATTTTTTTTTCTTTTCTATATAAAAAAATGAAATCTGAGCATTAAACGCAGTTAACAGTTGTTTTATGAAAATAAAGAATAAAATTTAACAAAATAGAATTAGGTTAGTATGACATGGAAGCCACACTCACAGCATTTTGCAAAAATGTGTCTTTTAACACAATCGTTGCTAAGATTAACTTGTCATTTTGATAAACTTTTTATATCAAGAAAACAAAATTTATGATTGCAGGCTTTTTGCAAATGAGATCTTGGTGCTTTACGTTCTGCGTTTAACAAATTATTAAACTTGGAAGGTTAACATAATTAATGGGACATCCTGTACTGATGTATTTGTCATGTAATATAATTTCCGATGATAATCTCAGAATCGATCGGAAGAAAATCGGCTAATGCGCGCGCATCGACATAGGTTCGACATGAAAACCATATTAATATGGCACTGGACTTTCAATCACAATGTTTAAAAACTTCTTTGTGTTAATATTTTGATATATCGGCCAAAGACATGTAAGCAAAAAAACTAACCTGCTTTAAACGCTTCCTGTACATCGATAGTAGCAGCAAAAAAAACACTTGAAGTGTCCAGTTTACCAATGGCGTTTTTAAGTTTTTCGTCGATCATTTCAGCAGTTACACCAATTCCAACACTGACTTTAATCACTACCAAATATAAAACACTTTCGTCGGTCTGGCGTTTTCTTCTTTTATTCTCACTACAAAGTAAAGAAGAGTAATGAATTTAATTCCAAATTTGAAATCTGTTTCAGAAAGTGAGAAGACCACATGCTGTCGTCATTTTTCATGCAAATGAAGTGCTCAATATATCTTAAATCCCGAATGGAAAGCATGGTACTGTTGTGGTCATCTGTCATTTAGCTCGAGTCCTTAGTTGTCTTTTCTTTGCCTAAATGGACTCATATACCAAGAAAGAAGTATTATGTCAAAGTTATAGAATAAAGACAAAATTTATATTTAAATACACGCCAAGGTTAAAAAATATAGGTTACATTGTCCGATGCTAGCAGGCGACACAGTCTGAGTATTATGTGAGTAAGTTCTGTTATATCGTTTGAGAGAAAGAGTATTCCTTTTCACACGCCCAACTAAAAACCATACTGCTTAAAAAACCAGAATTGCTGATACCATGCCTACAAATAGCTTCCCCTTCAGTACAAATAACACGCCAATACACAGTTTCAGCTAGGATTCTTCAAATCAGATTTTTTTCTAGTTTGACGATAGAGAGAAAGAATAACCAAGAGGCCCAGAATCGATCACCTGGTTTTCTGATGCCAAGTAATTTTCTGAATTCAGGATTATCGTTTCTTTTCTGAAGGAATTTAATGATTTTCCTCTAATTTCCCTTTCTACTCCGAGGGGTCAGAACTAAAATGTTACCCTCCTACTAAGGTTGTTTCTTACCAAATCTGATTACTATCCATTTTGAACTCTTTGACTAGATAGTAGCGATTTTCTCTACTTGGTCAACAAAAACATTATTATACGCAATCAAATATGGACAATTGCATCATATTATCTATCTCTTCTAAAACTTTAATTTTGTACACCAACTTCAATTTCCCTTTTTTGTGATAAGAATAATTTGTAAAACATTTTGTAAACCAACTACATGCTTATTCAGATAAAGTGCAACATCCGGAAATAAAGACAGAAAAATCAACAGACAAAGAGACAGACAGACGAAGACTAACACTATATATATATATCCATCCGGTTTCAATGGAGTGGACACACTGTTTCTGATGTAGAAATATAAATTTGATACAAAATATATTTCACTTACGTAATGGAAAGAACTTCAAAGTCGTTGAATTCCAGATCATATAACAGAGCACCGACCTAGAAGAGTTTCAAAAAGTGAAAAATCACGGCTGTTTATGAATATGTTACGAACATACATATTTCGCTTAACATACAATAAAAAACGTTTATTTTGAAAGTTTTAGAGTGATATACGTAGGTTATTATTATGTCAACATAAAATTCGTTTCACGTAGTTATGGCAGAAAAATATCATACTTATTAAACTCATCTGGTAGCTGTCTATTGTAAATTGACCTGTAAAAAGGCATATTTCAATATCGAATCACTGCTTTTTGTTAAACATAAAAAAATAATAGCAATACTTGCCCCGGATCGAAGAATGGTCTGTATATCCGCGTTTGGTGGAACCATAACGGAAAAAGTTATTTCAAAGGATTTTGAACCTAAAACAAACATAATATTTACTATTTGGCTGTTGTAAAATGCATTCGAATTTGTTTTATTCATTTGTTACGCATTACAAAAATAATTATTGACGAGGAAAATATGAGAGTGGTTCTGATATCGTTCTCTCTTTCATTTCAAATTACTTACAATAGTCTAGGCTTGTGTTCTTCCCTAACATCTCCTCTACTCTGTTTCCAAATACATCCCATACATTGTCGCAGACTTTACCGGCCCAGCTATACATGTTTCTGTCAATGCACTCCTTCTTCGCTAACACAGCCCTGTAAATAAGATTCATCTCCTTCAAACTTTTCTTTTATAACACAAACAAGTGTTAAATTTTCAATAATATTCTTTTCCTGCGCAAGCATATTAAGTAAATCTGTCCTTACTGATAAAGTACTTTATCAAAACATGAGAAAGACCGAAACAACGGAAATGTTTTGTAAATATTCAATATTGAAATCGTTACGTACTTCGAATGCAAAAGTGTTCTAAATGTATTCTATATAACTATATAAAACCTTGCGGTTTAATAAAGTTATTTGAATCACTTACCCACATGCGTCATCAGGCAGCAGCGGTCCATGATATATAGGTGTAGATTCGTGGCAAATGTACTCGCCTAAGTATTCTATGTTATCACTGGTACAATTTCCAGGTTGTATAAAGTTTTTGTCTGGAATGACACTTCCATTCAGATGCCAATATATCATTTCCCCATCTCCATCCACTACAAGTAAGAAGGTTTAAACAACTTTGCTTGAAGTCACTCTAAAACAAGGAGCCGCAAAGCGTGGCCTTATCCCCCGCGCCCCGCAGTTGGAATAAATCCCAAATCCATACAAGCCATAGTAACAATTATCCAGGTATAATTTAAAACGTATGCGAGTATTGTAAAACTGTGAAACACGAATAACAGTAGGTAACAAATAAATACTGTAACTTGGTATTTTAACTGTTATTCCATGGTAACAGAAAAAATTCCAAAGATTGAAGGGAAAGGAAACAGTAACTTGGTATTTTTTGAGTAAGTTTCCATGGTAACGGAAAAAATTCCAAAATAGAAGGTGTGCAATAGCAGAAGGCACAACTAGGGTACTTGTCTGTTGTATACAGAAAGTTTCAAGGGGACGATTTCAACTGTTTTTTGAGTTATAGTCCGGAAATTGATCTCAGACGGACGGACGATCAGACGGAGCCCAAAACAATTTCCCCCACATAGGCGTTTCACGGGGGATAATTACAATATTCTAGTCTATTCATCGCTTGTTGTAAAAAGAGAAAAGTTTCAGTCAAAGTTAAAAAAGAATATATTCGTGACATAAAATGAATTACATGTAGCTAAATGAAGTAGATAATTATTTATTCAAATGACCATCAATGTCTACTGAGTTTTTTTTAATCATGTACTTACAAACATTGCAAGAAGATACACTGTTTCCGCCAAAGACTCCTCTGAATATGGCCTCATTGCCTTTGATTGTGTTGAACATCACAATATCGTTAAAAGCTTCAGGGGGAAATGGTGACCAATTAAATGCAACTTTGGCGCAAAGTAAAGTGGCACGAAGGTGGCTGAAAGCATTTAAAATGTAATCTTCGTCAACGAAAGTTTCAGTTCATTTTCATTAGTGACAAGTCCGGCATAACATTTCAGTCAACTCAATTATCATTTTCAGATCCATCATGCTACAGTTCAGACTAATTCAATGACATGCAAGAATAACTGCACTTCTCAAACGATGTCATGGTGATCAATAAGATGATATATTACTTGGAAGTGCATTAATCATATGACAAAATGATCAGATATTTTTTTTCTTAAAAAGAGAAAAGTAAAAATATAGGTCACAGTAACCTACGTGAACCACATTTCCAGTACTTCAAAATATAGAACAGTTTACTGAACTAGAGGACATGGTCCAAAATATAGGTCACGGTACCCTGTGTGTGGGTAACGATACTTAACACATATACCAGGTATGAAGTTCCAGTGTATTACCCAATAGAACATAGGGTACAGACAAGCGTTTTGTTCAATGCAGGTCAAAATTCAAAGTACATGTAACGGTTTCAAGGTTTGGTACAGGACAATAGCTTCCCGAAGATTGATTCATTACTAATGCAATTCTAGTGCCGTATAGTACTGAAGATAAAAACCAAGTAATATAATGTACGTAAGTACGAACACACCGAGAGTTTGACACGACGCAAATCGTTAGTCTCTCAAGTTCTGGTAAGGGACAAAACAACTTACCTGCAATATAGTGTCGAATCAGTTGTATTCAAATAATTCACCGATGGACAAGTGTTGTTCAAATTCAGAATGACTGAGTCAATGTTAGAACAATTCAAATCTGGAACATACATATCTGTAAGAAATACAGGAAGCTTTAACAGTCAGTTGACTGGTAATACTGTATATAGTAGAACTGTAATACTCAGTAAGTTGTTTCCAGATTTAGCATGTTTGTTTCCTGTGAACTTGAATGTCGGTCAAGGTCATTAATTTGAAAAAAAATGGTACCTCTTTATGCCAGTATACTGCAGGCCCAATATGACTACCATGGGCCTTCCCACGGCGAACGACGACAGACGAAGCATAATTACATAAAAAACTTGTATCACATATAATATGTGAAGAATTTAATTCTAGTATATCCCTATGAAAGAAACCATTAACAGCAGAGCTTGTACAATGTCAGAATAGTTGTGAAACATATATAACGTTTAAACTTGTATTAATTGCACAGCAGTGTAATTATCGGGCTTAAATGCTGAATAATCTACTATTATTATATTTTGAATAGAACAAAAATTGAAAACTACAAATATGTCTGTTAGACATGAAGTGATCGATGACTACTTTTTAAAACCTTAATTTCTAGTACAATATGCATCAATAAGGCCTTGCTCAGAGATATTTTGCACGTACAAAATGTAACATATTTAATGAATAACCCGTACAGAGATACCCACAAGCCTGTATGAAATATCATCCTCGGCAACAGTTGTACATAGCACTATCGATCGCTCATTACCCCTGGGACTATTGCAAGGAGATGGTTTACGTCCTTGATGTATTGTAATATATACTTTCCTTTACTTCATCAGAACTTGAAATGTGAAATTACTTTGAACTTCGTTAATTGTTAATTTTATTGATATCGATATGAAAGGGTTGTTTTGCTGATAAAAATAGTCACCCATTACAGCACTGTCCAGTCTCTATAAGAACGTGGTGACTGTGTCGTACTTGAATGCCTTTGTGGGGTACATCAGATTTAGAGCTTAGACATCCAGACTGACATTGTATGTTTTTTTTTTATTATGTTTCTCTTACGTAAGGCTGGGTATTTTTAAAGATGTTTATTATGACCGCAGGAAATGCGGTCGGTATATGGTCATAAGTTAGAAAGCGATAGTGCAACGTAAACATAGGATCTAGGATGAAGTGAAATAAATTAAATATAATCTGCTAAATAACGCTGTAAATATCTTTTGCCAGTACTAAAATTCATCCGTTTCGTCACTTTTTCATTGACTATATGTAAATCTGATTTGCATTTTATCGTTCCCGAAGTTTCCAGAGCTGATCAGATTCTTAGAATGATACGCCGCTTTAAGTTTACACAAAACTCTGTCTAATGTCGCTGTTGTTCATTTATAGTAGAACATTGCTGACAGGTATCTCTTAGTATATGTTTTAAAGTATTGGTGTCATTAAATCACGGCGAAATCTTTTAAACCAGAAACATATATGAGAAGTATAAGACAGTGAATTCCAGTATCGCGTGCGCAGTTGGAATCTGCGCATAGCGAATGTACACAGACTCCACACCCGACAAGAAAAACAATGGTGCAAGAGTACGCTCGCACTTAAAACCGATGTATGAAGGTGACAATTATTCAATGCCAACTATTCCTATTAAATACTTGACAGCTTACATTAATATAGGTTGCATTTAGGGGGACTGTTGTCAAAGGGAGATAATATGCAAAGTATTAAAAGTAACAAACGCCTCAAGTGTGTAGAGTTGAAACTACATATTACCAATTTGGAACAAATGGCTATTTGATGAATTACAATTTTATAATTAGTTAATATCATGTAGTAGGGATGTTGAAACAAACGTGATTGTAGTATTAGTATACGGTATTTGTAATAGGATGCACTACCGTTAACAGTGAAATGTTAATTCAGTGAAAATAAACATTTACATGAAACAGTCACTTTTAGAAATCAGAAATTTGTTCATTGGCCTTAAAATTTCCCGGACATGAGTTCGTATCAATACCGCAATATGATTTGTTCATACTATTAAGATTATATGAGATAGCGGACACTTATTCTATGTAAGTTTCACATTACAATTTTGATTTAGTTACCATGTGCAAGATATACATATACAATGTTCAAGATACCAGGTATACCTTGAATAAAACACAAGCTTATTCCTGGCATAATGCTGTCAAACCAGGCCGCCTTCTGTACCAAGGTTTTCATTACATCCTCTATGTTGAAGTGAAAGTATGGCGCAAACTTATTGTTCCTTGCAATGTGTTGTCCGCATTCAAATATATGATGTCCAATTCTGAAAAGATTTTTCAACGGTAAATATTAAGTAAATTAATCCAAAACAATATCAATTATTTGCCAGTTATTGATATATATTAAATGATTGTTTTCGAAAACATGGTGCAAATCTAATTTTAACTATCTACAACTTCAAGGAAAAGAGTTTTAATAACCCAAAATGACATTATATATCTAACTGTACCTGCATGCATTATCTTCTACTGCTTGGCCATACAGTATGGCATTAAGTAAGCCCGGGTCTGTCCAATCCAAAGATGGGAGGCATTCCGCCAATATCCATGTTGCGAAACGATCTCCATTTTCAGATATGCCTGTTTCGCCACTATCATACAATTCTGTAATTGCAAAAATACCACCAAACACTTTTAAATTGGTTTTCGAAACAAAATTCCCAAGGCTAAATTAATGAATCATTTATCAACATTATTGCAGAATACTTTAAAAAGTCATAGATAGACCAAATTGTCCCATAAGAAAAATCCATTTCCTATTTCTGTGACGAAAACATAGGCTTTCTTGTTTATTAAAAATAAACCCTAGATACAAATTTCTATTGTCTTCGATATACTATAAAATAGAGACTCTACTTATTTTATCATTATATTTGACAATTTATTAAATATATATTACTATTTTCAAGTATAATCATTATTTTCTTATATACCCGCGCAATGATGGAGTGCAGCATTAAGATCCATCTCGTTTATGCCAATGGCGGTCGCATAGTATGATATTGTTTCCGAAGCTGAGTCTTTTGAACACTGATTTCCATTCGAGACGGCATGAAGGGATGTGTTAAAGCAGGACCAGCCAATGCTAAGAAGTCTAAAGCACAAGATATGAAAAATATATCAAATAAAATAAAGAAAGATATATTCAACAAAATTATTTGCATTTCTCCATCTTTTCACCTAGCACTCTCCTAAATAAATAAATAAATACAATAGGTAATACATCAATGACTACGGGTGGAGTGATGGGATCAAAATTTCGAATCACGATTAAAAAAATGGACCACAAGGAACTTATAGACAAAGCATCAGTTCCTGAAGTCTTTGGCGCGCATTATCAAATAATGTTTTACTATTATTATTGTTGCTTTCACATCAAAACATTTAACATCAACGGAAAGCTACAGAAAAATACGAAGTGAGTTATGAATAAAAATATTTTATAGTCTAAATTTGCATTTTTAATTTATCCCATCAGTCATTTAATTCAAAAGATTACAAACTAGAGATAATAGTTTTTCCTCTTTTCTTATCCGAGACCATGCCTTTTAAATGTTTTAAGATATCTCATTAGTCATTCAATTCAAAAGATTACAAACTAGAGACGATAGGTTTTCCTCTTTTTCTTATCCGAGACAATGCATTTAAAATGTTAAAAGATATCTTATTAGTAATTTCATTCAAAAGATTACAAACTAGAAATGATGGTTTTCCTTCTTTTACTTATCCGAGACCATGACTCCAAAATATTTCCATGTTAACCGTTATTAAAACATGTCATGTGTCCAAGTACATAATTCACAAGTTGCAATATTTATCAAGTTTGAACAACAAGAATTCCACGGAAGTGGATGTGTCGTCTGCACATCAGTTTAAAACATCACAAAAAAGTTGTTTACAGTAAGTTGGAAATATTGTTAATAATTTAATGAAGCTATCAGTTACGTATCTGGGCCCATCTTTTGAAATTTGACATTTGTCTAATATAACTTTCAGTTTATGTTACATACATAAGCAAGTGGAAGTTAATTAGAACTCATTATGATCTGAATTCAGGCAAGAAAATATCTGTTTTGACAATTTTATTGTCCCGTAAATCTTGCAAATATTGGCGGATTTTGACCAGTATCTAACTCATCCGAGGTCTCTTTGATATAAAGCACTAAACAAAATTTGGTTGAAATCGGATAATAAATACTGATATCGCACGGAAAATTTTCCCGTTTGCCGCTGACGCAGTCATAGTGATACCTAATTGTCGCCTTTGCGTTGCAGGCGATAAAAAATGATAAAATAACAAGTAATTGGCAATTGAATAAGACAATTCACTTCAGTATAATGTCAAAAACCTTCCAGAACTTATTAACCTAAGCAAAGTCACCATTCATTTCTTCTTATTAAAATAAACTTTACTAATGATGTTTACAATAAAGTACGCAATTAATACTTTGAAAAATTTCGCATTAAAACCGTAATAATTAATTTTCTCTTTGTTTCTGGCTTTCTGATTGGCTATTCATTTTTTTCATTCCACGATGAAAAAAAAAAAAAAAAAAAAATCCGAGAATGGCGCGGAAACCCAACGTTATCGTGACGTCACAATAGAAACATTGACGTTGCGTATTGATTTGGAAAAAATAATTCCTTGGTAAAAATCAATGGAATCGTACGTGTAAACGTATTTCATTTTATAAAGTAGCCTGGAAAATTAATTATAAGCATTGAAGTCACTATTTTTTAATTTCATCGGGGTATGGAAGAAATTTTGTTTGCAAACTGTGTGAATCCGCAAAATTTCTTTCATACCCCGATGAAATTAAAAAAATAGTGACTTCAATGCTTAATTGAAAACAATATGATAAGAGATTGTAAACAAAGGACATGCTACCGATAATAAGAGAAAAGGTTAGTGATCTAAGAAATCTTTCACACTAGAAATGTAGACGCATCCATCTGAAACCTAGACGCGAGTCGTTGGGAGATAATGGAACGAACAAGAGTAACACTAAGTATGATCTATTCAGATAAACTATAAAATTTTACTTGAGATGGCAACTGAGAAGCTCAAAAAAGGCTAACGAATAGCATGCGTTAATTGAATAAAAATACGTTTACTCACCGACAGTTTTCAGCACGGATGTTCGCCAACAAAGCAGCTACACTGGGAATAGTGTTGTAAATACTCAATACACCTTGCAATTCTACTGCTTGTTCGTATCCATAGAAACATTCCCGAAATACCTGATATTTCAAGGTATCATCCGTTTGCTGATAACAGATGTCGCCATAGCCTATAAGTTATTAAAAACAATTCAAACGTTAGCTTCATATGTTAATGACTGGTTTTGTGGGAAAACATCATTGAAGTTTGTGAAAGCAGGTGTCGGTCTGTTAAAATTTAGTCTATAAATATTTCAATAAGTAACCACATATTGCCGGGCCAATGATTCTCCCAATTTGATTTTTTCTTCTTTTCTATATAAAAAAAATGAAATCTGAGCATTAAACGCAGTTAACAGTTGTTTTATGAAAATAAAGAATAAAATTTAACAAAATAGAATTAGGTTAGTATGACATGGAAGCCACACTCACAGCATTTTGCAAAAATGTGTCTTTTAACACAATCGTTGCTAAGATTAACTTGTCATTTTGATAAACTTTTTATATCAAGAAAACAAAATTTATGATTGCAGGCTTTTTGCAAATGAGATCTTGGTGCTTTACGTTCTGCGTTTAACAAATTATTAAACTTGGAAGGTTAACATAATTAATGGGACATCCTGTACTGATGTATTTGTCATGTAATATAATTTCCGATGATAATCTCAGAATCGATCGGAAGAAAATCGGCTAATGCGCGCGCATCGACATAGGTTCGACATGAAAACCATATTAATATGGCACTGGACTTTCAATCACAATGTTTAAAAACTTCTTTGTGTTAATATTTTGATATATCGGCCAAAGACATGTAAGCAAAAAAACTAACCTGCTTTAAACGCTTCCTGTACATCGATAGTAGCAGCAAAAAAAACACTTGAAGTGTCCAGTTTACCAATGGCGTTTTTAAGTTTTTCGTCGATCATTTCAGCAGTTACACCAATTCCAACACTGACTTTAATCACTACCAAATATAAAACACTTTCGTCGGTCTGGCGTTTTCTTCTTTTATTCTCACTACAAAGTAAAGAAGAGTAATGAATTTAATTCCAAATTTGAAATCTGTTTCAGAAAGTGAGAAGACCACATGCTGTCGTCATTTTTCATGCAAATGAAGTGCTCAATATATCTTAAATCCCGAATGGAAAGCATGGTACTGTTGTGGTCATCTGTCATTTAGCTCGAGTCCTTAGTTGTCTTTTCTTTGCCTAAATGGACTCATATACCAAGAAAGAAGTATTATGTCAAAGTTATAGAATAAAGACAAAATTTATATTTAAATACACGCCAAGGTTAAAAAATATAGGTTACATTGTCCGATGCTAGCAGGCGACACAGTCTGAGTATTATGTGAGTAAGTTCTGTTATATCGTTTGAGAGAAAGAGTATTCCTTTTCACACGCCCAACTAAAAACCATACTGCTTAAAAAACCAGAATTGCTGATACCATGCCTACAAATAGCTTCCCCTTCAGTACAAATAACACGCCAATACACAGTTTCAGCTAGGATTCTTCAATCAGATTTTTTTCTAGTTTGACGATAGAGAGAAAGAATAACCAAGAGGCCCAGAATCGATCACCTGGTTTTCTGATGCCAAGTAATTTTCTGAATTCAGGATTATCGTTTCTTTTCTGAAGGAATTTAATGATTTTCCTCTAATTTCCCTTTCTACTCCGAGGGGTCAGAACTAAAATGTTACCCTCCTACTAAGGTTGTTTCTTACCAAATCTGATTACTATCCATTTTGAACTCTTTGACTAGATAGTAGCGATTTTCTCTACTTGGTCAACAAAAACATTATTATACGCAATCAAATATGGACAATTGCATCATATTATCTATCTCTTCTAAAACTTTAATTTTGTACACCAACTTCAATTTCCCTTTTTTGTGATAAGAATAATTTGTAAAACATTTTGTAAACCAACTACATGCTTATTCAGATAAAGTGCAACATCCGGAAATAAAGACAGAAAAATCAACAGACAAAGAGACAGACAGACGAAGACTAACACTATATATATATATCCATCCGGTTTCAATGGAGTGGACACACTGTTTCTGATGTAGAAATATAAATTTGATACAAAATATATTTCACTTACGTAATGGAAAGAACTTCAAAGTCGTTGAATTCCAGATCATATAACAGAGCACCGACCTAGAAGAGTTTCAAAAAGTGAAAAATCACGGCTGTTTATGAATATGTTACGAACATACATATTTCGCTTAACATACAATAAAAAACGTTTATTTTGAAAGTTTTAGAGTGATATACGTAGGTTATTATTATGTCAATATAAAATTCGTTTCACGTAGTTATGGCAGAAAAATATCATACTTATTAAACTCATCTGGTAGCTGTCTATTGTAAATTGACCTGTAAAAAGGCATATTTCAATATCGAATCACTGCTTTTTGTTAAACATAAAAAAATAATAGCAATACTTGCCCCGGATCGAAGAATGGTCTGTATATCCGCGTTTGGTGGAACCATAACGGAAAAAGTTATTTCAAAGGATTTTGAACCTAAAACAAACATAATATTTACTATTTGGCTGTTGTAAAATGCATTCGAATTTGTTTTATTCATTTGTTACGCATTACAAAAATAATTATTGACGAGGAAAATATGAGAGTGGTTCTGATATCGTTCTCTCTTTCATTTCAAATTACTTACAATAGTCTAGGCTTGTGTTCTTCCCTAACATCTCCTCTACTCTGTTTCCAAATACATCCCATACATTGTCGCAGACTTTACCGGCCCAGCTATACATGTTTCTGTCAATGCACTCCTTCTTCGCTAACACAGCCCTGTAAATAAGATTCATCTCCTTCAAACTTTCTTTTATAACACAAACAAGTGTTAAATTTTCAATAATATTCTTTTCCTGCGCAAGCATATTAAGTAAATCTGTCCTTACTGATAAAGTACTTTATCAAAACATGAGAAAGACCGAAACAACGGAAATGTTTTGTAAATATTCAATATTGAAATCGTTACGTACTTCGAATGCAAAAGTGTTCTAAATGTATTCTATATAACTATATAAAACCTTGCGGTTTAATAAAGTTATTTGAATCACTTACCCACATGCGTCATCAGGCAGCAGCGGTCCATGATATATAGGTGTAGATTCGTGGCAAATGTACTCGCCTAAGTATTCTATGTTATCACTGGTACAATTTCCAGGTTGTATAAAGTTTTTGTCTGGAATGACACTTCCATTCAGATGCCAATATATCATTTCCCCATCTCCATCCACTACAAGTAAGAAGGTTTAAACAACTTTGCTTGAAGTCACTCTAAAACAAGGAGCCGCAAAGCGTGGCCTTATCCCCCGCGCCCCGCAGTTGGAATAAATCCCAAATCCATACAAGCCATAGTAACAATTATCCAGGTATAATTTAAAACGTATGCGAGTATTGTAAAACTGTGAAACACGAATAACAGTAGGTAACAAATAAATACTGTAACTTGGTATTTTAACTGTTATTCCATGGTAACAGAAAAAATTCCAAAGATTGAAGGGAAAGGAAACAGTAACTTGGTATTTTTTGAGTAAGTTTCCATGGTAACGGAAAAAATTCCAAAATAGAAGGTGTGCAATAGCAGAAGGCACAACTAGGGTACTTGTCTGTTGTATACAGAAAGTTTCAAGGGGACGATTTCAACTGTTTTTTGAGTTATAGTCCGGAAATTGATCTCAGACGGACGGACGATCAGACGGAGCCCAAAACAATTTCCCCCACATAGGCGTTTCACGGGGGATAATTACAATATTCTAGTCTATTCATCGCTTGTTGTAAAAAGAGAAAAGTTTCAGTCAAAGTTAAAAAAGAATATATTCGTGACATAAAATGAATTACATGTAGCTAAATGAAGTAGATAATTATTTATTCAAATGACCATCAATGTCTACTGAGTTTTTTTTTAATCATGTACTTACAAACATTGCAAGAAGATACACTGTTTCCGCCAAAGACTCCTCTGAATATGGCCTCATTGCCTTTGATTGTGTTGAACATCACAATATCGTTAAAAGCTTCAGGGGGAAATGGTGACCAATTAAATGCAACTTTGGCGCAAAGTAAAGTGGCACGAAGGTGGCTGAAAGCATTTAAAATGTAATCTTCGTCAACGAAAGTTTCAGTTCATTTTCATTAGTGACAAGTCCGGCATAACATTTCAGTCAACTCAATTATCATTTTCAGATCCATCATGCTACAGTTCAGACTAATTCAATGACATGCAAGAATAACTGCACTTCTCAAACGATGTCATGGTGATCAATAAGATGATATATTACTTGGAAGTGCATTAATCATATGACAAAATGATCAGATATTTTTTTCTTAAAAAGAGAAAAGTAAAAATATAGGTCACAGTAACCTACGTGAACCACATTTCCAGTACTTCAAAATATAGAACAGTTTACTGAACTAGAGGACATGGTCCAAAATATAGGTCACGGTACCCTGTGTGTGGGTAACGATACTTAACACATATACCAGGTATGAAGTTCCAGTGTATTACCCAATAGAACATAGGGTACAGACAAGCGTTTTGTTCAATGCAGGTCAAAATTCAAAGTACATGTAACGGTTTCAAGGTTTGGTACAGGACAATAGCTTCCCGAAGATTGATTCATTACTAATGCAATTCTAGTGCCGTATAGTACTGAAGATAAAACCAAGTAATATAATGTACGTAAGTACGAACACACCGAGAGTTTGACACGACGCAAATCGTTAGTCTCTCAAGTTCTGGTAAGGGACAAAACAACTTACCTGCAATATAGTGTCGAATCAGTTGTATTCAAATAATTCACCGATGGACAAGTGTTGTTCAAATTCAGAATGACTGAGTCAATGTTAGAACAATTCAAATCTGGAACATACATATCTGTAAGAAATACAGGAAGCTTTAACAGTCAGTTGACTGGTAATACTGTATATAGTAGAACTGTAATACTCAGTAAGTTGTTTCCAGATTTAGCATGTTTGTTTCCTGTGAACTTGAATGTCGGTCAAGGTCATTAATTTGAAAAAAAATGGTACCTCTTTATGCCAGTATACTGCAGGCCCAATATGACTACCATGGGCCTTCCCACGGCGAACGACGACAGACGAAGCATAATTACATAAAAAACTTGTATCACATATAATATGTGAAGAATTTAATTCTAGTATATCCCTATGAAAGAAACCATTAACAGCAGAGCTTGTACAATGTCAGAATAGTTGTGAAACATATATAACGTTTAAACTTGTATTAATTGCACAGCAGTGTAATTATCGGGCTTAAATGCTGAATAATCTACTATTATTATATTTTGAATAGAACAAAAAATTGAAAACTACAAATATGTCTGTTAGACATGAAGTGATCGATGACTACTTTTTAAAACCTTAATTTCTAGTACAATATGCATCAATAAGGCCTTGCTCAGAGATATTTTGCACGTACAAAAATGTAACATATTTAATGAATAACCCGTACAGAGATACCCACAAGCCTGTATGAAATATCATCCTCGGCAACAGTTGTACATAGCACTATCGATCGCTCATTACCCCTGGGACTATTGCAAGGAGATGGTTTACGTCCTTGATGTATTGTAATATATACTTTCCTTTACTTCATCAGAACTTGAAATGTGAAATTACTTTGAACTTCGTTAATTGTTAATTTTATTGATATCGATATGAAAGGGTTGTTTTGCTGATAAAAATAGTCACCAATTACAGCACTGTCCAGTCTCTATAAGAACGTGGTGACTGTGTCGTACTTGAATGCCTTTGTGGGGTACATCAGATTTAGAGCTTAGACATCCAGACTGACATTGTATGTTTTTTTTTTATTATGTTTCTCTTACGTAAGGCTGGGTATTTTTAAAGATGTTTATTATGACCGCAGGAAATGCGGTCGGTATATGGTCATAAGTTAGAAAGCGATAGTGCAACGTAAACATAGGATCTAGGATGAAGTGAAATAAATTAAATATAATCTGCTAAATAACGCTGTAAATATCTTTTGCCAGTACTAAAATTCATCCGTTTCGTCACTTTTTCATTGACTATATGTAAATCTGATTTGCATTTTATCGTTCCCGAAGTTTCCAGAGCTGATCAGATTCTTAGAATGATACGCCGCTTTAAGTTTACACAAAACTCTGTCTAATGTCGCTGTTGTTCATTTATAGTAGAACATTGCTGACAGGTATCTCTTAGTATATGTTTTAAAGTATTGGTGTCATTAAATCACGGCGAAATCTTTTAAACCAGAAACATATATGAGAAGTATAAGACAGTGAATTCCAGTATCGCGTGCGCAGTTGGAATCTGCGCATAGCGAATGTACACAGACTCCACACCCGACAAGAAAAACAATGGTGCAAGAGTACGCTCGCACTTAAAACCGATGTATGAAGGTGACAATTATTCAATGCCAACTATTCCTATTAAATACTTGACAGCTTACATTAATATAGGTTGCATTTAGGGGGACTGTTGTCAAAGGGAGATAATATGCAAAGTATTAAAAGTAACAAACGCCTCAAGTGTGTAGAGTTGAAACTACATATTACCAATTTGGAACAAATGGCTATTTGATGAATTACAATTTTATAATTAGTTAATATCATGTAGTAGGGATGTTGAAACAAACGTGATTGTAGTATTAGTATACGGTATTTGTAATAGGATGCACTACCGTTAACAGTGAAATGTTAATTCAGTGAAAATAAACATTTACATGAAACAGTCACTTTTAGAAATCAGAAATTTGTTCATTGGCCTTAAAATTTCCCGGACATGAGTTCGTATCAATACCGCAATATGATTTGTTCATACTATTAAGATTATATGAGATAGCGGACACTTATTCTATGTAAGTTTCACATTACAATTTTGATTTAGTTACCATGTGCAAGATATACATATACAATGTTCAAGATACCAGGTATACCTTGAATAAAACACAAGCTTATTCCTGGCATAATGCTGTCAAACCAGGCCGCCTTCTGTACCAAGGTTTTCATTACATCCTCTATGTTGAAGTGAAAGTATGGCGCAAACTTATTGTTCCTTGCAATGTGTTGTCCGCATTCAAATATATGATGTCCAATTCTGAAAAGATTTTTCAACGGTAAATATTAAGTAAATTAATCCAAAACAATATCAATTATTTGCCAGTTATTGATATATATTAAATGATTGTTTTCGAAAACATGGTGCAAATCTAATTTTAACTATCTACAACTTCAAGGAAAAGAGTTTTAATAACCCAAAATGACATTATATATCTAACTGTACCTGCATGCATTATCTTCTACTGCTTGGCCATACAGTATGGCATTAAGTAAGCCCGGGTCTGTCCAATCCAAAGATGGGAGGCATTCCGCCAATATCCATGTTGCGAAACGATCTCCATTTTCAGATATGCCTGTTTCGCCACTATCATACAATTCTGTAATTGCAAAAATACCACCAAACACTTTTAAATTGGTTTTCGAAACAAAATTCCCAAGGCTAAATTAATGAATCATTTATCAACATTATTGCAGAATACTTTAAAAAGTCATAGATAGACCAAATTGTCCCATAAGAAAAATCCATTTCCTATTTCTGTGACGAAAACATAGGCTTTCTTGTTTATTAAAAATAAACCCTAGATACAAATTTCTATTGTCTTCGATATACTATAAAATAGAGACTCTACTTATTTTATCATTATATTTGACAATTTATTAAATATATATTACTATTTTCAAGTATAATCATTATTTTCTTATATACCCGCGCAATGATGGAGTGCAGCATTAAGATCCATCTCGTTTATGCCAATGGCGGTCGCATAGTATGATATTGTTTCCGAAGCTGAGTCTTTTGAACACTGATTTCCATTCGAGACGGCATGAAGGGATGTGTTAAAGCAGGACCAGCCAATGCTAAGAAGTCTAAAGCACAAGATATGAAAAATATATCAAATAAAATAAAGAAAGATATATTCAACAAAATTATTTGCATTTCTCCATCTTTTCACCTAGCACTCTCCTAAATAAATAAATAAATACAATAGGTAATACATCAATGACTACGGGTGGAGTGATGGGATCAAAATTTCGAATCACGATTAAAAAAATGGACCACAAGGAACTTATAGACAAAGCATCAGTTCCTGAAGTCTTTGGCGCGCATTATCAAATAATGTTTTACTATTATTATTGTTGCTTTCACATCAAAACATTTAACATCAACGGAAAGCTACAGAAAAATACGAAGTGAGTTATGAATAAAAATATTTTATAGTCTAAATTTGCATTTTTAATTTATCCCATCAGTCATTTAATTCAAAAGATTACAAACTAGAGATAATAGTTTTTCCTCTTTTCTTATCCGAGACCATGCCTTTTAAATGTTTTAAGATATCTCATTAGTCATTCAATTCAAAAGATTACAAACTAGAGACGATAGGTTTTCCTCTTTTTCTTATCCGAGACAATGCATTTAAAATGTTAAAAGATATCTTATTAGTAATTTCATTCAAAAGATTACAAACTAGAAATGATGGTTTTCCTTCTTTTACTTATCCGAGACCATGACTCCAAAATATTTCCATGTTAACCGTTATTAAAACATGTCATGTGTCCAAGTACATAATTCACAAGTTGCAATATTTATCAAGTTTGAACAACAAGAATTCCACGGAAGTGGATGTGTCGTCTGCACATCAGTTTAAAACATCACAAAAAAGTTGTTTACAGTAAGTTGGAAATATTGTTAATAATTTAATGAAGCTATCAGTTACGTATCTGGGCCCATCTTTTGAAATTTGACATTTGTCTAATATAACTTTCAGTTTATGTTACATACATAAGCAAGTGGAAGTTAATTAGAACTCATTATGATCTGAATTCAGGCAAGAAAATATCTGTTTTGACAATTTTATTGTCCCGTAAATCTTGCAAATATTGGCGGATTTTGACCAGTATCTAACTCATCCGAGGTCTCTTTGATATAAAGCACTAAACAAAATTTGGTTGAAATCGGATAATAAATACTGATATCGCACGGAAAATTTTCCCGTTTGCCGCTGACGCAGTCATAGTGATACCTAATTGTCGCCTTTGCGTTGCAGGCGATAAAAAATGATAAAATAACAAGTAATTGGCAATTGAATAAGACAATTCACTTCAGTATAATGTCAAAAACCTTATTTTTAACCTAAGCAAAGTCACCATTCATTTCTTCTTATTAAAATAAACTTTACTAATGATGTTTACAATAAAGTACGCAATTAATACTTTGAAAAATTTCGCATTAAAACCGTAATAATTAATTTTCTCTTTGTTTCTGGCTTTCTGATTGGCTATTCATTTTTTTCATTCCACGATGAAAAAAAAAAAAAAAAAAAAATCCGAGAATGGCGCGGAAACCCAACGTTATCGTGACGTCACAATAGAAACATTGACGTTGCGTATTGATTTGGAAAAAATAATTCCTTGGTAAAAATCAATGGAATCGTACGTGTAAACGTATTTCATTTTATAAAGTAGCCTGGAAAATTAATTATAAGCATTGAAGTCACTATTTTTTAATTTCATCGGGGTATGGAAGAAATTTTGTTTGCAAACTGTGTGAATCCGCAAAATTTCTTTCATACCCCGATGAAATTAAAAAATAGTGACTTCAATGCTTAATTGAAAACAATATGATAAGAGATTGTAAACAAAGGACATGCTACCGATAATAAGAGAAAAGGTTAGTGATCTAAGAAATCTTTCACACTAGAAATGTAGACGCATCCATCTGAAACCTAGACGCGAGTCGTTGGGAGATAATGGAACGAACAAGAGTAACACTAAGTATGATCTATTCAGATAAACTATAAAATTTTACTTGAGATGGCAACTGAGAAGCTCAAAAAAGGCTAACGAATAGCATGCGTTAATTGAATAAAAATACGTTTACTCACCGACAGTTTTCAGCACTGATGTTCGCCAACAAAACAGCTACACTGGGAATAGTGTTGTAAATACTCAATACACCTTGCAATTCTACTGCTTGTTCGTATCCATAGAAACATTCCCGAAATACCTGATATTTCAAGGTATCATCCGTTTGCTGATAACAGATGTCGCCATAGCCTATAAGTTATTAAAAACAATTCAAACGTTAGCTTCATATGTTAATGACTGGTTTTGTGGGAAAACATCATCGAAGTTTGTGAAAGCAGGTGTCGGTCTGTTAAAATTTAGTCTATAAATATTTCAATAAGTAACCACATATTGCCGGGCCAATGATTCTCCCAATTTGATTTTTTCTTCTTTTCTATATAAAAAAAATGAAATCTGAGCATTAAACGCAGTTAACAGTTGTTTTATGAAAATAAAGAATAAAATTTAACAAAATAGAATTAGGTTAGTATGACATGGAAGCCACACTCACAGCATTTTGCAAAAATGTGTCTTTTAACACAATCGTTGCTAAGATTAACTTGTCATTTTGATAAACTTTTTATATCAAGAAAACAAAATTTATGATTGCAGGCTTTTTGCAAATGAGATCTTGGTGCTTTACGTTCTGCGTTTAACAAATTATTAAACTTGGAAGGTTAACATAATTAATGGGACATCCTGTACTGATGTATTTGTCATGTAATATAATTTCCGATGATAATCTCAGAATCGATCGGAAGAAAATCGGCTAATGCGCGCGCATCGACATAGGTTCGACATGAAAACCATATTAATATGGCACTGGACTTTCAATCACAATGTTTAAAAACTTCTTTGTGTTAATATTTTGATATATCGGCCAAAGACATGTAAGCAAAAAAACTAACCTGCTTTAAACGCTTCCTGTACATCGATAGTAGCAGCAAAAAAAACACTTGAAGTGTCCAGTTTACCAATGGCGTTTTTAAGTTTTTCGTCGATCATTTCAGCAGTTACACCAATTCCAACACTGACTTTAATCACTACCAAATATAAAACACTTTCGTCGGTCTGGCGTTTTTCTTCTTTTATTCTCACTACAAAGTAAAGAAGAGTAATGAATTTAATTCCAAATTTGAAATCTGTTTCAGAAAGTGAGAAGACCACATGCTGTCGTCATTTTTCATGCAAATGAAGTGCTCAATATATCTTAAATCCCGAATGGAAAGCATGGTACTGTTGTGGTCATCTGTCATTTAGCTCGAGTCCTTAGTTGTCTTTTCTTTGCCTAAATGGACTCATATACCAAGAAAGAAGTATTATGTCAAAGTTATAGAATAAAGACAAAATTTATATTTAAATACACGCCAAGGTTAAAAAATATAGGTTACATTGTCCGATGCTAGCAGGCGACACAGTCTGAGTATTATGTGAGTAAGTTCTGTTATATCGTTTGAGAGAAAGAGTATTCCTTTTCACACGCCCAACTAAAAACCATACTGCTTAAAAAACCAGAATTGCTGATACCATGCCTACAAATAGCTTCCCCTTCAGTACAAATAACACGCCAATACACAGTTTCAGCTAGGATTCTTCAATCAGATTTTTTTCTAGTTTGACGATAGAGAGAAAGAATAACCAAGAGGCCCAGAATCGATCACCTGGTTTTCTGATGCCAAGTAATTTTCTGAATTCAGGATTATCGTTTCTTTTCTGAAGGAATTTAATGATTTTCCTCTAATTTCCCTTTCTACTCCGAGGGGTCAGAACTAAAATGTTACCCTCCTACTAAGGTTGTTTCTTACCAAATCTGATTACTATCCATTTTGAACTCTTTGACTAGATAGTAGCGATTTTCTCTACTTGGTCAACAAAAACATTATTATACGCAATCAAATATGGACAATTGCATCATATTATCTATCTCTTCTAAAACTTTAATTTTGTACACCAACTTCAATTTCCCTTTTTTGTGATAAGAATAATTTGTAAAACATTTTGTAAACCAACTACATGCTTATTCAGATAAAGTGCAACATCCGGAAATAAAGACAGAAAAATCAACAGACAAAGAGACAGACAGACGAAGACTAACACTATATATATATATCCATCCGGTTTCAATGGAGTGGACACACTGTTTCTGATGTAGAAATATAAATTTGATACAAAAAATATTTCACTTACGTAATGGAAAGAACTTCAAAGTCGTTGAATTCCAGATCATATAACAGAGCACCGACCTAGAAGAGTTTATCACGGCGTGAAAAATCACGGCTGTTTATGAATATGTTACGAACATACATATTTCGCTTAACATACAATAAAAAACGTTTATTTTGAAAGTTTTAGAGTGATATACGTAGGTTATTATTATGTCAACATAAAATTCGTTTCACGTAGTTATGGCAGAAAAATATCATACTTATTAAACTCATCTGGTAGCTGTCTATTGTAAATTGACCTGTAAAAAGGCATATTTCAATATCGAATCACTGCTTTTTGTTAAACATAAAAAAATAATAGCAATACTTGCCCCGGATCGAAGAATGGTCTGTATATCCGCGTTTGGTGGAACCATAACGGAAAAAGTTATTTCAAAGGATTTTGAACCTAAAACAAACATAATATTTACTATTTGGCTGTTGTAAAATGCATTCGAATTTGTTTTATTCATTTGTTACGCATTACAAAAATAATTATTGACGAGGAAAATATGAGAGTGGTTCTGATATCGTTCTCTCTTTCATTTCAAATTACTTACAATAGTCTAGGCTTGTGTTCTTCCCTAACATCTCCTCTACTCTGTTTCCAAATACATCCCATACATTGTCGCAGACTTTACCGGCCCAGCTATACATGTTTCTGTCAATGCACTCCTTCTTCGCTAACACAGCCCTGTAAATAAGATTCATCTCCTTCAAACTTTCTTTTATAACACAAACAAGTGTTAAATTTTCAATAATATTCTTTTCCTGCGCAAGCATATTAAGTAAATCTGTCCTTACTGATAAAGTACTTTATCAAAACATGAGAAAGACCGAAACAACGGAAATGTTTTGTAAATATTCAATATTGAAATCGTTACGTACTTCGAATGCAAAAGTGTTCTAAATGTATTCTATATAACTATATAAAACCTTTGCGGTTTAATAAAGTTATTTGAATCACTTACCCACATGCGTCATCAGGCAGCAGCGGTCCATGATATATAGGTGTAGATTCGTGGCAAATGTACTCGCCTAAGTATTCTATGTTATCACTGGTACAATTTCCAGGTTGTATAAAGTTTTTGTCTGGAATGACACTTCCATTCAGATGCCAATATATCATTTCCCCATCTCCATCCACTACAAGTAAGAAGGTTTAAACAACTTTGCTTGAAGTCACTCTAAAACAAGGAGCCGCAAAGCGTGGCCTTATCCCCCGCGCCCCGCAGTTGGAATAAATCCCAAATCCATACAAGCCATAGTAACAATTATCCAGGTATAATTTAAAACGTATGCGAGTATTGTAAAACTGTGAAACACGAATAACAGTAGGTAACAAATAAATACTGTAACTTGGTATTTTAACTGTTATTCCATGGTAACAGAAAAAATTCCAAAGATTGAAGGGAAAGGAAACAGTAACTTGGTATTTTTTGAGTAAGTTTCCATGGTAACGGAAAAAATTCCAAAATAGAAGGTGTGCAATAGCAGAAGGCACAACTAGGGTACTTGTCTGTTGTATACAGAAAGTTTCAAGGGGACGATTTCAACTGTTTTTTTGAGTTATAGTCCGGAAATTGATCTCAGACGGACGGACGATCAGACGGAGCCCAAAACAATTTCCCCCACATAGGCGTTTCACGGGGGATAATTACAATATTCTAGTCTATTCATCGCTTGTTGTAAAAAGAGAAAAGTTTCAGTCAAAGTTAAAAAAGAATATATTCGTGACATAAAATGAATTACATGTAGCTAAATGAAGTAGATAATTATTTATTCAAATGACCATCAATGTCTACTGAGTTTTTTTTTAATCATGTACTTACAAACATTGCAAGAAGATACACTGTTTCCGCCAAAGACTCCTCTGAATATGGCCTCATTGCCTTTGATTGTGTTGAACATCACAATATCGTTAAAAGCTTCAGGGGGAAATGGTGACCAATTAAATGCAACTTTGGCGCAAAGTAAAGTGGCACGAAGGTGGCTGAAAGCATTTAAAATGTAATCTTCGTCAACGAAAGTTTCAGTTCATTTTCATTAGTGACAAGTCCGGCATAACATTTCAGTCAACTCAATTATCATTTTCAGATCCATCATGCTACAGTTCAGACTAATTCAATGACATGCAAGAATAACTGCACTTCTCAAACGATGTCATGGTGATCAATAAGATGATATATTACTTGGAAGTGCATTAATCATATGACAAAATGATCAGATATTTTTTTCTTAAAAAGAGAAAAGTAAAAATATAGGTCACAGTAACCTACGTGAACCACATTTCCAGTACTTCAAAATATAGAACAGTTTACTGAACTAGAGGACATGGTCCAAAATATAGGTCACGGTACCCTGTGTGTGGGTAACGATACTTAACACATATACCAGGTATGAAGTTCCAGTGTATTACCCAATAGAACATAGGGTACAGACAAGCGTTTTGTTCAATGCAGGTCAAAATTCAAAGTACATGTAACGGTTTCAAGGTTTGGTACAGGACAATAGCTTCCCGAAGATTGATTCATTACTAATGCAATTCTAGTGCCGTATAGTACTGAAGATAAAACCAAGTAATATAATGTACGTAAGTACGAACACACCGAGAGTTTGACACGACGCAAATCGTTAGTCTCTCAAGTTCTGGTAAGGGACAAAACAACTTACCTGCAATATAGTGTCGAATCAGTTGTATTCAAATAATTCACCGATGGACAAGTGTTGTTCAAATTCAGAATGACTGAGTCAATGTTAGAACAATTCAAATCTGGAACATACATATCTGTAAGAAATACAGGAAGCTTTAACAGTCAGTTGACTGGTAATACTGTATATAGTAGAACTGTAATACTCAGTAAGTTGTTTCCAGATTTAGCATGTTTGTTTCCTGTGAACTTGAATGTCGGTCAAGGTCATTAATTTGAAAAAAAATGGTACCTCTTTATGCCAGTATACTGCAGGCCCAATATGACTACCATGGGCCTTCCCACGGCGAACGACGACAGACGAAGCATAATTACATAAAAAACTTGTATCACATATAATATGTGAAGAATTTAATTCTAGTATATCCCTATGAAAGAAACCATTAACAGCAGAGCTTGTACAATGTCAGAATAGTTGTGAAACATATATAACGTTTAAACTTGTATTAATTGCACAGCAGTGTAATTATCGGGCTTAAATGCTGAATAATCTACTATTTATTATATTTTGAATAGAACAAAAATTGAAAACTACAAATATGTCTGTTAGACATGAAGTGATCGATGACTACTTTTTAAAACCTTAATTTCTAGTACAATATGCATCAATAAGGCCTTGCTCAGAGATATTTTGCACGTACAAAAATGTAACATATTTAATGAATAACCCGTACAGAGATACCCACAAGCCTGTATGAAATATCATCCTCGGCAACAGTTGTACATAGCACTATCGATCGCTCATTACCCCTGGGACTATTGCAAGGAGATGGTTTACGTCCTTGATGTATTGTAATATATACTTTCCTTTACTTCATCAGAACTTGAAATGTGAAATTACTTTGAACTTCGTTAATTGTTAATTTTATTGATATCGATATGAAAGGGTTGTTTTGCTGATAAAAATAGTCACCCATTACAGCACTGTCCAGTCTCTATAAGAACGTGGTGACTGTGTCGTACTTGAATGCCTTTGTGGGGTACATCAGATTTAGAGCTTAGACATCCAGACTGACATTGTATGTTTTTTTTTATTATGTTTCTCTTACGTAAGGCTGGGTATTTTTAAAGATGTTTATTATGACCGCAGGAAATGCGGTCGGTATATGGTCATAAGTTAGAAAGCGATAGTGCAACGTAAACATAGGATCTAGGATGAAGTGAAATAAATTAAATATAATCTGCTAAATAACGCTGTAAATATCTTTTGCCAGTACTAAAATTCATCCGTTTCGTCACTTTTTCATTGACTATATGTAAATCTGATTTGCATTTTATCGTTCCCGAAGTTTCCAGAGCTGATCAGATTCTTAGAATGATACGCCGCTTTAAGTTTACACAAAACTCTGTCTAATGTCGCTGTTGTTCATTTATAGTAGAACATTGCTGACAGGTATCTCTTAGTATATGTTTTAAAGTATTGGTGTCATTAAATCACGGCGAAATCTTTTAAACCAGAAACATATATGAGAAGTATAAGACAGTGAATTCCAGTATCGCGTGCGCAGTTGGAATCTGCGCATAGCGAATGTACACAGACTCCACACCCGACAAGAAAAAACAATGGTGCAAGAGTACGCTCGCACTTAAAACCGATGTATGAAGGTGACAATTATTCAATGCCAACTATTCCTATTAAATACTTGACAGCTTACATTAATATAGGTTGCATTTAGGGGGACTGTTGTCAAAGGGAGATAATATGCAAAGTATTAAAAGTAACAAACGCCTCAAGTGTGTAGAGTTGAAACTACATATTACCAATTTGGAACAAATGGCTATTTGATGAATTACAATTTTATAATTAGTTAATATCATGTAGTAGGGATGTTGAAACAAACGTGATTGTAGTATTAGTATACGGTATTTGTAATAGGATGCACTACCGTTAACAGTGAAATGTTAATTCAGTGAAAATAAACATTTACATGAAACAGTCACTTTTAGAAATCAGAAATTTGTTCATTGGCCTTAAAATTTCCCGGACATGAGTTCGTATCAATACCGCAATATGATTTGTTCATACTATTAAGATTATATGAGATAGCGGACACTTATTCTATGTAAGTTTCACATTACAATTTTGATTTAGTTACCATGTGCAAGATATACATATACAATGTTCAAGATACCAGGTATACCTTGAATAAAACACAAGCTTATTCCTGGCATAATGCTGTCAAACCAGGCCGCCTTCTGTACCAAGGTTTTCATTACATCCTCTATGTTGAAGTGAAAGTATGGCGCAAACTTATTGTTCCTTGCAATGTGTTGTCCGCATTCAAATATATGATGTCCAATTCTGAAAAGATTTTTCAACGGTAAATATTAAGTAAATTAATCCAAAACAATATCAATTATTTGCCAGTTATTGATATATATTAAATGATTGTTTTCGAAAACATGGTGCAAATCTAATTTTAACTATCTACAACTTCAAGGAAAAGAGTTTTAATAACCCAAAATGACATTATATATCTAACTGTACCTGCATGCATTATCTTCTACTGCTTGGCCATACAGTATGGCATTAAGTAAGCCCGGGTCTGTCCAATCCAAAGATGGGAGGCATTCCGCCAATATCCATGTTGCGAAACGATCTCCATTTTCAGATATGCCTGTTTCGCCACTATCATACAATTCTGTAATTGCAAAAAATACCACCAAACACTTTTAAATTGGTTTTCGAAACAAAATTCCCAAGGCTAAATTAATGAATCATTTATCAACATTATTGCAGAATACTTTAAAAAGTCATAGATAGACCAAATTGTCCCATAAGAAAAATCCATTTCCTATTTCTGTGACGAAAACATAGGCTTTCTTGTTTATTAAAAATAAACCCTAGATACAAATTTCTATTGTCTTCGATATACTATAAAATAGAGACTCTACTTATTTTATCATTATATTTGACAATTTATTAAATATATATTACTATTTTCAAGTATAATCATTATTTTCTTATATACCCGCGCAATGATGGAGTGCAGCATTAAGATCCATCTCGTTTATGCCAATGGCGGTCGCATAGTATGATATTGTTTCCGAAGCTGAGTCTTTTGAACACTGATTTCCATTCGAGACGGCATGAAGGGATGTGTTAAAGCAGGACCAGCCAATGCTAAGAAGTCTAAAGCACAAGATATGAAAAATATATCAAATAAAATAAAGAAAGATATATTCAACAAAATTATTTGCATTTCTCCATCTTTTCACCTAGCACTCTCCTAAATAAATAAATAAATACAATAGGTAATACATCAATGACTACGGGTGGAGTGATGGGATCAAAATTTCGAATCACGATTAAAAAAATGGACCACAAGGAACTTATAGACAAAGCATCAGTTCCTGAAGTCTTTGGCGCGCATTATCAAATAATGTTTTACTATTATTATTGTTGCTTTCACATCAAAACATTTAACATCAACGGAAAGCTACAGAAAAATACGAAGTGAGTTATGAATAAAAATATTTTATAGTCTAAATTTGCATTTTTAATTTATCCCATCAGTCATTTAATTCAAAAGATTACAAACTAGAGATAATAGTTTTTCCTCTTTTCTTATCCGAGACCATGCCTTTTAAATGTTTTAAGATATCTCATTAGTCATTCAATTCAAAAGATTACAAACTAGAGACGATAGGTTTTCCTCTTTTTCTTATCCGAGACAATGCATTTAAAATGTTAAAAGATATCTTATTAGTAATTTCATTCAAAAGATTACAAACTAGAAATGATGGTTTTCCTTCTTTTACTTATCCGAGACCATGACTCCAAAATATTTCCATGTTAACCGTTATTAAAACATGTCATGTGTCCAAGTACATAATTCACAAGTTGCAATATTTATCAAGTTTGAACAACAAGAATTCCACGGAAGTGGATGTGTCGTCTGCACATCAGTTTAAAAACATCACAAAAAAGTTGTTTACAGTAAGTTGGAAATATTGTTAATAATTTAATGAAGCTATCAGTTACGTATCTGGGCCCATCTTTTGAAATTTGACATTTGTCTAATATAACTTTCAGTTTATGTTACATACATAAGCAAGTGGAAGTTAATTAGAACTCATTATGATCTGAATTCAGGCAAGAAAATATCTGTTTTGACAATTTTATTGTCCCGTAAATCTTGCAAATATTGGCGGATTTTGACCAGTATCTAACTCATCCGAGGTCTCTTTGATATAAAGCACTAAACAAAATTTGGTTGAAATCGGATAATAAATACTGATATCGCACGGAAAATTTTCCCGTTTGCCGCTGACGCAGTCATAGTGATACCTAATTGTCGCCTTTGCGTTGCAGGCGATAAAAAATGATAAAATAACAAGTAATTGGCAATTGAATAAGACAATTCACTTCAGTATAATGTCAAAAACCTTATTTTTAACCTAAGCAAAGTCACCATTCATTTCTTCTTATTAAAATAAACTTTACTAATGATGTTTACAATAAAGTACGCAATTAATACTTTGAAAAATTTCGCATTAAAACCGTAATAATTAATTTTCTCTTTGTTTCTGGCTTTCTGATTGGCTATTCATTTTTTTTCATTCCACGATGAAAAAAAAAAAAAAAAAAAAAATCCGAGAATGGCGCGGAAACCCAACGTTATCGTGACGTCACAATAGAAAACATTGACGTTGCGTATTGATTTGGAAAAAATAATTCCTTGGTAAAAATCAATGGAATCGTACGTGTAAACGTATTTCATTTTATAAAGTAGCCTGGAAAATTAATTATAAGCATTGAAGTCACTATTTTTTTAATTTCATCGGGGTATGGAAGAAATTTTGTTTGCAAACTGTGTGAATCCGCAAAATTTCTTTCATACCCCGATGAAATTAAAAAATAGTGACTTCAATGCTTAATTGAAAACAATATGATAAGAGATTGTAAACAAAGGACATGCTACCGATAATAAGAGAAAAGGTTAGTGATCTAAGAAATCTTTCACACTAGAAATGTAGACGCATCCATCTGAAACCTAGACGCGAGTCGTTGGGAGATAATGGAACGAACAAGAGTAACACTAAGTATGATCTATTCAGATAAACTATAAAATTTTACTTGAGATGGCAACTGAGAAGCTCAAAAAAGGCTAACGAATAGCATGCGTTAATTGAATAAAAATACGTTTACTCACCGACAGTTTTCAGCACTGATGTTCGCCAACAAAACAGCTACACTGGGAATAGTGTTGTAAATACTCAATACACCTTGCAATTCTACTGCTTGTTCGTATCCATAGAAACATTCCCGAAATACCTGATATTTCAAGGTATCATCCGTTTGCTGATAACAGATGTCGCCATAGCCTATAAGTTATTAAAAACAATTCAAACGTTAGCTTCATATGTTAATGACTGGTTTTGTGGGAAAACATCATCGAAGTTTGTGAAAGCAGGTGTCGGTCTGTTAAAATTTAGTCTATAAATATTTCAATAAGTAACCACATATTGCCGGGCCAATGATTCTCCCAATTTGATTTTTTCTTCTTTTCTATATAAAAAAAAATGAAATCTGAGCATTAAACGCAGTTAACAGTTGTTTTATGAAAATAAAGAATAAAATTTAACAAAATAGAATTAGGTTAGTATGACATGGAAGCCACACTCACAGCATTTTGCAAAAATGTGTCTTTTAACACAATCGTTGCTAAGATTAACTTATCATTTTGATAAACTTTTTATATCAAGAAAACAAAATTTATGATTGCAGGCTTTTTGCAAATGAGATCTTGGTGCTTTACGTTCTGCGTTTAACAAATTATTAAACTTGGAAGGTTAACATAATTAATGGGACATCCTGTACTGATGTATTTGTCATGTAATATAATTTCCGATGATAATCTCAGAATCGATCGGAAGAAAATCGGCTAATGCGCGCGCATCGACATAGGTTCGACATGAAAACCATATTAATATGGCACTGGACTTTCAATCACAATGTTTAAAAACTTCTTTGTGTTAATATTTTGATATATCGGCCAAAGACATGTAAGCAAAAAAACTAACCTGCTTTAAACGCTTCCTGTACATCGATAGTAGCAGCAAAAAAAAACACTTGAAGTGTCCAGTTTACCAATGGCGTTTTTTAAGTTTTTCGTCGATCATTTCAGCAGTTACACCAATTCCAACACTGACTTTAATCACTACCAAATATAAAACTCTTTCGTCGGTCTGGCGTTTTCTTCTTTTATTCTCACTACAAAGTAAAGAAGAGTAATGAATTTAATTCCAAATTTGAAATCTGTTTCAGAAAGTGAGAAGACCACATGCTGTCGTCATTTTTCATGCAAATGAAGTGCTCAATATATCTTAAATCCCGAATGGAAAGCATGGTACTGTTGTGGTCATCTGTCATTTAGCTCGAGTCCTTAGTTGTCTTTTCTTTGCCTAAATGGACTCATATACCAAGAAAGAAGTATTATGTCAAAGTTATAGAATAAAGACAAAATTTATATTTAAATACACGCCAAGGTTAAAAAATATAGGTTACATTGTCCGATGCTAGCAGGCGACACAGTCTGAGTATTATGTGAGTAAGTTCTGTTATATCGTTTGAGAGAAAGAGTATTCCCTTTCACACGCCCAACTAAAAACCATACTGCTTAAAAAACCAGAATTGCTGATACCATGCCTACAAATAGCTTCCCCTTCAGTACAAATAACACGCCAATACACAGTTTCAGCTAGGATTCTTCAATCAGATTTTTTTCTAGTTTGACGATAGAGAGAAAGAATAACCAAGAGGCCCAGAATCGATCACCTGGTTTTCTGATGCCAAGTAATTTTCTGAATTCAGGATTATCGTTTCTTTTCTGAAGGAATTTAATGATTTTCCTCTAATTTCCCTTTCTACTCCGAGGGGTCAGAACTAAAATGTTACCCTCCTACTAAGGTTGTTTCTTACCAAATCTGATTACTATCCATTTTGAACTCTTTGACTAGATAGTAGCGATTTTCTCTACTTGGTCAACAAAAACATTATTATACGCAATCAAATATGGACAATTGCATCATATTATCTATCTCTTCTAAAACTTTAATTTTGTACACCAACTTCAATTTCCCTTTTTTGTGATAAGAATAATTTGTAAAACAATTTTGTAAACCAACTACATGCTTATTCAGATAAAGTGCAACATCCGGAAATAAAGACAGAAAAATCAACAGACAAAGAGACAGACAGACGAAGACTAACACTATATATATATATCCATCCGGTTTCAATGGAGTGGACACACTGTTTCTGATGTAGAAATATAAATTTGATATAAAAATATATTTTACTTACGTAATGGAAAGAACTTCAAAGTCGTCGAAATCCAGATCATTTAACAGAGCACCGACCTAGAAGAGTTTCAAAAAGTGAAAAATCACTTTTACGACTGTTTATGAATATGTTACGAACATACATATTTCGCTTACATGTACAATACAAAACGTTTATTTTGAAAGTTTTAGAGTGATATACGTAGGTTATTATTATGTCAATATAAAATTCGTTTCACGTAGTTATGGCAGAAAAATATCATACTTATTAAACTCATCTGGTAGCTGTCTATTGTAAATTGACCTGTAAAAAGGCATATATCAATATCGAATCACTGCTTTCTGTTAAACATAAAAAAATGATAGCAATACTTGCCTCGGATAGAACAATGGTCTGTATATCCGCGTTTGGTGGAACCATAACGGCAAAAGTTATTTCAAAGGATTTTGAACCTAAAACAAATATATTATTTACAATTTGGCTGCTGTAAAATGCATTCGAATTTGTTTTATTCATTTGTTACGCATTACAAAAATAATTATTGACGAAGAAAATATGAGAGTGGTTCTGATATCGTTCTCTCTTTCATTTCAAACTACTTACAGTAGTCTAGGCTTGTGTTCTTCCCTAACATCTCCTCTACTCTGTTTCCAAATACATCCCATACATTGTCGCAGACTTTACCGGCCCAGCTATACATGTTTCTGTCAATGCACTCCTTCTTCGCTAACACAGCCCTGTCAATAAGATTCATCTCCTTCAAACTTTCTTTTATAACACAAACAAGTGTTAAATTTTCAATAATATTCTTTTCCTGCGCAAGCATATTAAGTAAATCTGTCCTTACTGATAAAGTACTTTATCAAAACATGAGAAAGACCGAAACAACGGAAATGTTTTGTAAATATTCAATATTGAAATCGTTACGTACTTCGAATGCAAAAGTGTTCTAAATGTATTCTATATAACTATATAAAACCTTGCGGTTTAATAAAGTTATTTGAATCACTTACCCACATGCGTCATCAGGCAGCAGCGGTCCATGATATATAGGTGTAGATTCGTGGCAAATGTACTCGCCTAAGTATTCTATGTTATCACTGGTACAATTTCCAGGTTGTATAAAGTTTTTGTCTGGAATGACACTTCCATTCAGATGCCAATATATCATTTCCCCATCTCCATCCACTACAAGTAAGAAGGTTTAAACAACTTTGCTTGAAGTCACTCTAAAACAAGGAGCCGCAAAGCGTGGCCTTATCCCCCGCGCCCCGCAGTTGGAATAAATCCCAAATCCATACAAGCCATAGTAACAATTATCCAGGTATAATTTAAAACGTATGCGAGTATTGTAAAACTGTGAAACACGAATAACAGTAGGTAACAAAAAGATATTCCATGGTAACAGAAAAAAATCCAAAGATTGAAGGGAAAGGAAACAGTAACTTGGTATTTTTTGAGTAAGTTTCCATGGTAACGGAACAAATTCCAAAATAGAAGGTGTGCAATAGCAGAAGGCACAACTAGGGTACTTATCTGTTGTATACAGAAAGTTTCAAGGGGACGATTTCAACTGTTTTTTGAGTTATAGTCCGGAAATTGATCTCAGACGGACGGACGATCAGACGGAGCCCAAAACAATTTCCCCCGCATAGGCGTTTCACGGGGGATAATTCCAATATTCTAGTCTATTCATCGCTTGTTGTAAAAAGAGAAAAGTTTCAGTCAAAGTTAAAAAAAGAATATATTCGTGACATAAAATGAATTACATGTAGCTAAATGAAGTAGATAATTATTTATTCAAATGACCATCAATGTCTACTGAGTTTTTTTTTAATCATGTACTTACAAACATTGCAAGAAGATACACTGTTTCCGCCAAAGACTCCTCTGAATATGGCCTCATTGCCTTTGATTGTGTTGAACATCACAATATCGTTAAAAGCTTCAGGGGGAAATGGTGACCAATTAAATGCAACTTTGGCGCAAAGTAAAGTGGCACGAAGGTGGCTGAAAGCATTTAAAATGTAATCTTCGTCAACGAAAGTTTCAGTTCATTTTCATTAGTGACAAGTCCGGCATAACATTTCAGTCAACTCAATTATCATTTTCAGATCCATCATGCTACAGTTCAGACTAATTCAATGACATGCAAGAATAACTGCACTTCTCAAACGATGTCATGGTGATCAATAAGATGATATATTACTTGGAAGTGCATTAATCATATGACAAAATGATCAGATATTTTTTTCTTAAAAAGAGAAAAGTAAAAATATAGGTCACAGTAACCTACGTGAACCACATTTCCAGTACTTCAAAATATAGAACAGTTTACTGAACTAGAGGACATGGTCCAAAATATAGGTCACGGTACCCTGTGTGTGGGTAACGATACTTAACACATATACCAGGTATGAAGTTCCAGTGTATTACCCAATAGAACATAGGGTACAGACAAGCGTTTTGTTCAATGCAGGTCAAAATTCAAAGTACATGTAACGGTTTCAAGGTTTGGTACAGGACAATAGCTTCCCGAAGATTGATTCATTACTAATGCAATTCTAGTGCCGTATAGTACTGAAGATAAAACCAAGTAATATAATGTACGTAAGTACGAACACACCGAGAGTTTGACACGACGCAAATCGTTAGTCTCTCAAGTTCTGGTAAGGGACAAAACAACTTACCTGCAATATAGTGTCGAATCAGTTGTATTCAAATAATTCACCGATGGACAAGTGTTGTTCAAATTCAGAATGACTGAGTCAATGTTAGAACAATTCAAATCTGGAACATACATATCTGTAAGAAATACAGGAAGCTTTAACAGTCAGTTGACTGGTAATACTGTATATAGTAGAACTGTAATACTCAGTAAGTTGTTTCCAGATTTAGCATGTTTGTTTCCTGTGAACTTGAATGTCGGTCAAGGTCATTAATTTGAAAAAAAATGGTACCTCTTTATGCCAGTATACTGCAGGCCCAATATGACTACCATGGGCCTTCCCACGGCGAACGACGACAGACGAAGCACAATTACATAAAAAACTTGTATCACATATAATATGTGAAGAATTTAATTCTAGTATATCCCTATGAAAGAAACCATTAACATCAGAGCTTATACAATGTCAGAATAGTTGTGAAACATATATAACGTTTAAACTTGTATTAATTGCACAGCAGTGTAATTATCGGGCTTAAATGCTGAATAATCTACTATTATTATATTTTGAATAGAACAAAAATTGAAAACTACAAATATGTCTGTTAGACATGAAGTGATCGATGACTACTTTTTAAAACCTTAATTTCTAGTACAATATGCATCAATAAGGCCTTGCTCAGAGATATTTTGCACGTACAAAAATGTAACATATTTAATGAATAACCCGTACAGAGATACCCACAAGCCTGTATGAAATATCATCCTCGGCAACAGTTGTACATAGCACTATCGATCGCTCATTACCCCTGGGACTATTGCAAGGAGATGGTTTACGTCCTTGATGTATTGTAATATATACTTTCCTTTACTTCATCAGAACTTGAAATGTGAAATTACTTTGAACTTCGTTAATTGTTAATTTTATTGATATCGATATGAAAGGGTTGTTTTGCTGATAAAAATAGTCACCCATTACAGCACTGTCCAGTCTCTATAAGAACGTGGTGACTGTGTCGTACTTGAATGCCTTTGTGGGGTACATCAGATTTAGAGCTTAGACATCCAGACTGACATTGTATGTTTTTTTTATTATGTTTCTCTTACGTAAGGCTGGGTATTTTTAAAGATGTTTATTATGACCGCAGGAAATGCGGTCGGTATATGGTCATAAGTTAGAAAGCGATAGTGCAACGTAAACATAGGATCTAGGATGAAGTGAAATAAATTAAATATAATCTGCTAAATAACGCTGTAAATATCTTTTGCCAGTATTCATCCGTTTCGTCACTTTTTCATTGACTATATGTAAATCGGATTTGCATTTTATCGTTCCCGAAGTTTCCAGAGCTGATCAGCTTCTTAGAATGATACGCCGCTTTAAGTTTACACAAAACTCTGTCTAATGTCGCTGTTGTTCATTTATAGTAGAACATTGCTGACAGGTATCTCTTAGTATATGTTTTAAAGTATTGGTGTCATTAAATCACGGCGAAATCTTTTAAACCAGAAACATATATGAGAGAAGTATAAGACAGTGAATTCCAGTATCGCGTGCGCAGTTGGAATCTGCGCATAGCGAATGTACACAGACTCCACACCCGACAAGAAAAACAATGGTGCAAGAGTACGCTCGCACTTAAAACCGATGTATGAAGGTGACAATTATTCAATGCCAACTATTCCTATTAAATACTTGACAGCTTACATTAATATAGGTTGCATTTAGGGGGACTGTTGTCAAAGGGAGATAATATGCAAAGTATTAAAAGTAACAAACGCCTCAAGTGTGTAGAGTTGATACTACATATTACCAATTTGGAACAAATGGCTATTTGATGAATTACAATTTTATAATTAGTTAATATCATGTAGTAGGGATGTTGAAACAAACGTGATTGTAGTATTAGTATACGGTATTTGTAATAGGATGCACTACCGTTAACAGTGAAATGTTAATTCAGTGAAAATAAACATTTACATGAAACAGTCACTTTTAGAAATCAGAAATTTGTTCATTGGCCTTAAAATTTCCCGGACATGAGTTCGTATCAATACCGCAATATGATTTGTTCATACTATTAAGATTATATGAGATAGCGGACACTTATTCTATGTAAGTTTCACATTACAATTTTGATTTAGTGACCATGTGCAAGATATACATATACAATGTTCAAGATACCAGGTATACCTTGAATAAAACACAAGCTTATTCCTGGCATAATGCTGTCAAACCAGGCCGCCTTCTGTACCAAGGTTTTCATTACATCCTCTATGTTGAAGTGAAAGTATGGCGCAAACTTATTGTTCCTTGCAATGTGTTGTCCGCATTCAAATATATGATGTCCAATTCTGAAAAGATTTTTCAACGGTAAATATTAAGTAAATTAATCCAAAACAATATCAATTATTTGCCAGTTATTGATATATATTAAATGATTGTTTTCGAAAACATGGTGCAAATCTAATTTTAACTATCTACAACTTCAAGGAAAAGAGTTTTAATAACCCAAAATGACATTATATATCTAACTGTACCTGCATGCATTATCTTCTACTGCTTGGCCATACAGTATGGCATTAAGTAAGCCCGGGTCTGTCCAATCCAAAGATGGGAGGCATTCCGCCAATATCCATGTTGCGAAACGATCTCCATTTTCAGATATGCCTGTTTCGCCACTATCATACAATTCTGTAATTGCAAAAATACCACCAAACACTTTTAAATTGGTTTTCGAAACAAAATTCCCAAGGCTAAATTAATGAATCATTTATCAACATTATTGCAGAATACTTTAAAAAGTCATAGATAGACCAAATTGTCCCATAAGAAAAATCCATTTCCTATTTCTGTGACGAAAACATAGGCTTTCTTGTTTATTAAAAATAAACCCTAGATACAAATTTCTATTGTCTTCGATATACTATAAAATAGAGACTCTACTTATTTTATCATTATATTTGACAATTTATTAAATATATATTACTATTTTCAAGTATAATCATTATTTTCTTATATACCCGCGCAATGATGGAGTGCAGCATTAAGATCCATCTCGTTTATGCCAATGGCGGTCGCATAGTATGATATTGTTTCCGAAGCTGAGTCTTTTGAACACTGATTTCCATTCGAGACGGCATGAAGGGATGTGTTAAAGCAGGACCAGCCAATGCTAAGAAGTCTAAAGCACAAGATATGAAAAATATATCAAATAAAATAAAGAAAGATATATTCAACAAAATTATTTGCATTTCTCCATCTTTTCACCTAGCACTCTCCTAAATAAATAAATAAATACAATAGGTAATACATCAATGACTACGGGTGGAGTGATGGGATCAAAATTTCGAATCACGATTAAGAAAATGGACCACAAGGAACTTATAGACAAAGCATCAGTTCCTGAAGTCTTTGGCGCGCATTATCAAATAATGTTTTACTATTATTATTGTTGCTTTCACATCAAAACATTTAACATCAACGGAAAGCTACAGAAAAATACGAAGAGAATTATGAATAAAAATATTTTATAGTCTAAATTTTGCATTTTTAATTTATCCCATCAGTCATTTAATTCAAAAGATTACAAACTAGAGATAATAGTTTTTCCTCTTTTCCTTATCCGAGACCATGCCTTTTAAATGTTTTAAGATATCTCATTAGTCATTCAATTCAAAAGATTACAAACTAGAGACGATAGGTTTTCCTCTTTTTCTTATCCGAGACAATGCATTTAAAATGTTAAAAGATATCTTATTAGTAATTTCATTCAAAAGATTACAAACTAGAAATGATGGTTTTCCTTCTTTTACTCATCCGAGACCATGACTCCAAAATATTTCCATGTTAACCGTTATTAAAACATGTCATGTGTCCAAGTACATAATTCACAAGTTGCAATATTTAACAAGTTTGAACAACAAGAATTCCACGGAAGTGGATGTGTCGTCTGCACATCAGTTTAAAACATCACAAAAAAGTTGTTTACAGTAAGTTGGAAATATTGTTAATAATTTAATGAAGCTATCAGTTACGTATCTGGGCCCATCTTTTGAAATTTGACATTTGTCTAATATAACTTTCAGTTTATGTTACATACATAAGCAAGTGGAAGTTAATTAGAACTCATTATGATCTGAATTCAGGCAAGAAAATATCTGTTTTGACAATTTTATTGTCCCGTAAATCTTGCAAATATTGGCGGATTTTGACCAGTATCTAACTCATCCGAGGTCTCTTTGATATAAAGCACTAAACAAAATTTGGTTGAAATCGGATAATAAATACTGATATCGCAAGGAAAATTTTCCCGTTTGCCGCTGACGCAGTCATAGTGATACCTAATTGTCGCCTTTGCGTTGCAGGCGATAAAAAAAATGATAAAATAACAAGTAATTGGCAATTGAATAAGACAATTCACTTCAGTATAATGTCAAAAACCTTATTATTAACCTAAGCAAAGTCACCATTCATTTCTTCTTATTAAAATAAACTTTACTAATGATGTTTACAATAAAGTACGCAATTAATACTTTGAAAAATTTCGCATTAAAACCGTAATAATTAATTTTCTCTTTGTTTCTGGCTTTCTGATTAGCTATTCATCTTTTTCATTCCACGATGAAAAATATGAAAAAAAATCCGAGAATGGCGCGGAAACCCAACGTTATCGTGACGTCACAATAGAAACATTGACGTTGCGTATTGATTTGGAAAAAATAATTCCTTGGTAAAAATCAATGGAATCGTACGTGTAAACGTATTTCATTTTATAAAGTAGCCTGGAAAATTAATTATAAGCATTGAAGTCACTATTTTTTAATTTCATCGGGGTATGGAAGAAATTTTGTTTGCAAACTGTGTGAATCCGCAAAATTTCTTTCATACCCCGATGAAATTAAAAAAATAGTGACTTCAATGCTTAATTGAAAACAATATGATAAGAGATTGTAAACAAAGGACATGCTACCGATAATAAGAGAAAAGGTTAGTGATCTAAGAAATCTTTCACACTAGAAATGTAGACGCATCCATCTGAAACCTAGACGCGAGTCGTAGGGAGATAATGGAACGAACAAGAGTAACACTAAGTATGATCTATTCAGATAAACTATAAAATTTTACTTGAGATGGCAACTGAGAAGCTCAAAAAAGGCTAACGAATAGCATGCGTTAATTGAATAAAAATACGTTTACTCACCGACAGTTTTCAGCACTGATGTTCGCCAACAAAGCAGCTACACTGGGAATAGTGTTGTAAATACTCAGTACACCTTGCAATTCTACTGCTTGTTCGTATCCATAGAAACATTCCCGAAATACCTGATATTTCAAGGTATCATCCGTTTGCTGATAACAGATGTCGCCATAGCCTATAAGTTATTAAAAACAATTCAAACGTTAGCTTCATATGTTAATGACTGGTTTTGTGGGAAAACATCATTGAAGTTTGTGAAAGCAGGTGTCGGTCTGTTAAAATTTAGTCTATAAATATTTCAATAAGTAACCACATATTGCCGGGCCAATGATTCTCCCAATTTGATTTTTTTTCTTTTCTACATAAAAAAAATGAAATCTGAGCATTAAACGCAGTTAACAGTTGTTTTATGAAAATAAAGAATAAAATTCAACAAAATAGAATTAGGTTAGTATGACATGGAAGCCACACTCACAGCATTTTGCAAAAATGTGTCTTTTAACACAATCGTTGCTAAGATTAACTTATCATTTTGATAAACTTTTTATATCAAGAAAACAAAATTTATGATTGCAGGCTTTTTGCAAATGAGATCTTGGTGCTTTACGTTCTGCGTTTAACAAATTATTAAACTTGGAAGGTTAACATAATTAATGGGACATCCTGTACTGATGTATTTGTCATGTAATATAATTTCCGATGATAATCTCAGAATCGATCGAAAGAAAATCGGCTAATGCGCGCGCATATAATAATATGTGAAGAATTTAATTCTAGTATATATCTATGAAAGAAACCATTAACATCAGAGCTTATACAATGTCAGAATAATTGTGAAACATATATAACGTTTAAACTTGTATTAATTGCACAGCAATGTAATTATCGGGCTTAAAATGCTGAATAGTCTACCATTATTATATAAAACCTTAATTTCTAGTACAATATGCATCAATAAGGCCTTGCTCATATTTAATGAATAACCCGTACATATATACCCACAAGCCTGTATGAAATATCATCCTCGGCAACAGTTGTACATAGCACTATCGATCGCTCATTACCCCTGGGACTATTGCAAGGAGATGGTTTACGTCCTTGATGTATTGTAATATATACTTTCCTTTACTTCATCAGAACTTGAAATGTGAAATTACTTTGAACTTCGTGAATTGTTAATTTTATTGATATTGATATGATAGGGTTGTTTCGCTGTTAAAAATAGTCATCCAATACAGAACTGTCTAGTCTCTAAGAACGTGGTGACTAATCTGTGACATGCTTGAATGCCTTTGTGGGGTACATCAGATCTAGAGCTTAGGCCATCACGTTGACTGATCAGATACATAATGAAATATGCACAACTAGTTAATTGTCATAAGGAACCTACTGTACCCATGAAATTTGAGACAGATTCCATTTCTGAGAAACAGTGGTAAAAAAAATAAATTATCGAAATTCAATATGGCTACCTGTCGGCCGTGTAAACCGATCGGTCCCAAAATACAAGAAGGCTCCCAGAGGAACCTACATGTGAAAATTGAGACAGATCCTTCCGGTACTTTCAGGGAAATAACTGTAACAAGAACAAGAGCTGTTGGAGAAAAGCAAAGCTCGCCTATTCAGAAGAAGTTGATGTTCAAGTATTTACTATTTAAACATGGAAATATGACAAAATTAACAGACTCAAAAACCCCCTAAAGGACCCCAAATTGGTTGTATTATCACATTCAGCATCCATACACAATCACATTCAGCATCCATACACATTAGGAAAATAAAATCATAAACATTTATGATAACTTACGCTTAAACAATAGACAAAATAGAAACTTGCTCAAAAACTTTAACATGGAAATATGACAAATTAAAAGACTCAAAAAACCCCTAAAGGGCCCCAAATTGATTGTATTATTACATTCAGCATCCATACATATTAGAAAAATAAAATCATAAACATTTATGATAACTTACGCTTAAACAATAGACAAAATAGTAACTTGCTCAAAAACTTTAACATGGAAATATGACAAATTAACAGACTCAAAAAACCCCTAAAGGGCCCCAAATTGATTGTATTATTACATTCAGCATCCATACATATTAGAAAAATAAAATCATAAACATTTATGATGACTTAAGCTTAAACAATAGACAAAATAGAAACTTACTCAAAAACTTTAACATGGAAATATGACAAATTAACAGACTCAAAAAACCCCTAAAGGGCCCCAAATTGGTTGTATTATTACATTCAGCATCCATACACATTAGAAAAATAAAATCATAAACATTTATGATGACTTAAGCTTAAACAATAGACAAAATAGAAACTTACTCAAAAACTTTAACATGGAAATATGACAAATTAACAGACTCAAAAAACCCCTAAAGGGCCCAAAATTGGTTGTATTATCATGTTCAGCATCCATACACATTAGGAAAATAAAATCATAAACATTTATGATGACTTAAGCTTAAACAATAGACGAAACAGAAACTTGCTCAAAAACTTTAACGTGAAATGGGACGCCAACGCTGACCCGACGCCGGGGTGACAACATTAGCTCCCCATATTCTTCGAATAGGCAAGCTAAAAACGGACAAATAAACAGACAATTTGATTACTATAGGGCACTCGCATCTCGATGTGGGATCCTATAATTTGCTCTCTTAGAAGTATAGTTAAATCATTTTCTCATATTAATAGCTCTCTTCGAAGTACATGTATAGTTAAATCATATTCTCTTATTAATAGCACTCTTTTGAAGTATAGTTAAATCATATTCTCATATTAATAAGTCTTTAAATGTAAATAATCTAAAAACTGAAATTCCCTGAACGTTTGCGTTATGACAACAGTATCTAAATTGTTACATTCCCACTTAATAACTGTCAATTGAACTTGCATGTCTATTCAAGGCATCATTTATAAATCAAGCAAAACTGAAATCACCTTATACGGCTTGAAGGATACCTAAACTAACAAGAGGCCCATGGGCCTTTACGGTCATCTGACTCATGGCACAAACCAACAAAGTCACAGTATAAAGTAGTGGTTAACAATTAATATAAATAATACAAGGAACTCCTTAGTTGAATATGTAAGTTTCTGAAATAGGTAAATGTCATTTGTTGAACAAACTTGGTTGCCCTTCATCCATATATGGTTGTAACCCATTCAAGGATTAATATAAGGAGTCAGATTTTAAAGCCAAATTTCAGCTAAGCTCCCAGTTTGGACCTCCGCCGTACTATCCCCATGGGTCTTAGCCTGGTCCTTTATAAAATATGATTGTCCTCACCTAAAGTTCCCCCTTCTGAACCAATTAAAACCCCTTTAGACCAATTTTCATTGAGATCTGAAATGAACCCGAACACAGGAAGTGGGCCAGCAGCCATCTTGAAATAACAAAATTTTTACGAAAATGTTTGCATGTTGTTCTGCATCAATTAAAACCCCTATAGACCAATTTTCATTAAGATCAGAGACTGAAACCTTAAAACAGGAAGTGGGCCAGCGGCCATCTTGGAATACAATAATCTTTACGAAAATGTTTGCACGTTGTTCGGCATCAATTAAAACCCCTATAGACCAATTTTCATTGAGATCAGAGAGTGAAACCTGAAAACAGGAAGTGGGCCAGCTAAAATTAAGAAAATTTGCCCTTTTGGGGCCCCACCCCTCAGCCCCTAGGGGTCGGACCAGGCTCATTTATATAAAATATGATTGTCCTTCCCCAATGATGTTTAACACCAAATATAAATGAAATCCATCCAAGGATGAAGAGGAGTAGGATTTTAAAGCTTAAAATAAGAAAGTTTGCCCTTTTGGGGCCCCATCCCTCAGCCCCTAGGGGTCGGACCAGGCTCATTTATATAAAATATGATTGTCCTTGCCCAATGATGTTTCACACTAAATATAAATGAAATCCATCCAAGGATGAAGGAGGAGTAGGATTTTAAAGCTAAAATTAAGAAAATTTGCCCTTTTGAGGCCCTGCCCCTCTGACCCTAGGGGTCGAACCAAGCTCATTTATATAAAATATGATTGTCCTTCCCTAATGAAGTTTCACACCAAATATGGATGAAATCCATCCAAGGATGAAGGAGGAGTAGGAATTTAAAGCTAAAATAAGAAAATTTGCCCTTTTGGGGCCCCACCCCTCAGCCCCTAGGGGTCGGAACAGGCTCATTTATATAAAATATGATTGTCCTTCCCCAATGATGTTTCAAACCAAATATGGATGAAATCCATCCAAGGATGAAGGAGGAGTAGGATTTTAAAGCTAAAATTAAGAAAATTTGCCCTTTTGGGGCCCCGCCCCTCTGACCCTAGGGGTCGGACCAGGCTCATTTATATAAAATATGATTGTCCTTCCCTAATGAAGTTTCACACCAAATATGGATGAAATCCATCCAAGGATGAAGGAGGAGTAGGATTTTAAAGCTAAAATTAAGAAAATTTGCCCTTTTGAGGCTCTGCCCCTCTGACCCTAGGGGTCGAACCAAGCTCATTTATATAAAATATGATTGTCCTTCCCTAATAAAGTTTCACACCAAATATGGATGAAATCCATCCAAGGATGAAGGAGGAGTAGGATTTTAAAGCTAAAATTAAGAAAATTTGCCCTTTTAAGGCCCTGCCCCTCTGACCCTAGGGGTCGGACCAGGCTCATTTATATAAAATATGATTGTCCTTCCCTAATGAAGTTTCACACCAAATATGGATGAAATCCATCCAAGGATGAAGGAGGAGTAGGATTTTAAAGCTTAAAATAAGAAAATTTGCCCTTTTGGTGCCCCACCTCTCAGCCCCTAGGGGTCGGACCAGGCTCATTTATATAAAATATGATTGTCCTTCCCCAATTATGTTTCAAACCAAATATGGATGAAATCCATCCAAGGATGAAGGAGGAGTAGGATTTTAAAGCTAAAATTAAGAAAATTTGCCCTTTTGGGGCCCCGCCCCTCTGACCCTAGGGGTTGGACCAGGCTCATTTATATAAAATATGATTGTCCTTCCCTAATGAAGTTTCACACCAAATATGGATGAAATCCATCCAAGGATGAAGGAGGAGTAGGATTTTAAAGCTAAAATTAAGAAAATTTGCCCTTTTGAGGCCTTGCCCCTCTGACCCTAGGGGTCGGACCAAGCTCATTTATTTAAAATATGATTGTCCTTCCCTAATGAAGTTTCACACCAAATATGGATGAAATCCATCAAAGGATGAAGGAGGAGTAGGATTTTAAAGCTTAAAATAAGAAAATTTGCCCTTTTGGTGCCCCACCTCTCAGCCCCTAGGGGTCGGACCAGGCTCATTTATATAAAATATGATTGTCCTTCCCCAATGATGTTTGAAACCAAATATGGATGAAATCTATCAAAGAATGAAGGAGGAGTAGGCTTTTGTATAAATAGTCTTACGCACGACGCACGGCCCACGGCGCACGACGACGGACGAAACGCGATGACAATAGGTCATCCTGACCTTTGGTCAGATGACCTAAAAACAACCTCTTTTTGACTATTATAGTTTGATATGCTGAACTAAATGTTCCATAAAAAAGAAATTTGTACAGATTTTGTATACTGAAATAATGTATTTTAGAATATTTTATTATAGTAACTGATTCAAACCTGTATCTTGCTTGGCTACACCCTGCAATACAGCTTGATTCAAAAGCGGGCTAAAGGAATTTGACAGCAAAGCCTCAATGATTGCTGTTTTCACAGTTGATGCACTCATATCGGCGTTAGTGAAGATTAAAGCTTCAGCAAAATATTCTGAAATGTTTGTTATTTCTCGTTTTCTTCTTTCAGCCACGCTGAAAGAAATAAGAAAAAAATGAATATTTCTTAAACAGTTTTTTGCAATCTACATACACATTTTTCCTGGTTTAATTTTCCCAGTGTAGTTAACACATCTTCATTCTCACATCAGTGCCTTTAATAATGGAAATTTCCATGTTTATCTTTTTTATAATTGTCTATAATTTAACTCTCAGTATATACAATCATAACCTGATCATTTACAACAAGCCAGATGACAATACCGTTACTGAAACAATCACACTCAATTACTGCGTTGGTTTTGTTATATTCCCATTTTTAAATATATCATAGTGTGAGAATAAATGCAAAATGTAGTTGTTTTTGCAATTATAGGTTAACACTTACTTGAGATTATTCAGACGCAAGCTATATGGTTGGTATTTACCCTGTAATGCGGAACGCATCAAAGCCTCCCCCTAAAATGTAAATAAAAATACAATTTACTGATACAAGTGAATCAACAGTAGTTTTAGAAAACATGAAATCAAAACCAGGCTGATCAATGTATCATATACGAGTAACAATGACCTCCTCAGAATTCCTATGGTTAAACTGAAAACATCGCTATATATATATATGTGTTTAATGGTGCGAGACTAAATTGTTGATCACTTTAAAAAATCACAATTGATTGACTGAATTTTATACTCGAAAATGTTTTTCATATAGTCAGAGTAGTTTCAAGCTTCGTCTTGAAACTAAAAAGTGTGAAACAATCTATTTTCAGTAACAGTGACCTTTGTAGTAGACCTTTTAACCCCAAATTTAATCCAAACAGAATCGGTATGTTTCCATATGCTAACATAAGTTTGACAAAAATCCATCAATTCGTTCTCAAGTTCTCATCTGGAAGCCAAATCCGAACAAACAATCTGACCGAACAAACACTATAGTCCCTTCCGGTTTCACCAACAGGGGACTAATAATCAATCATTATATTATTTTAAAAAGTATCTCCGTCACAACTTCAGAAAACGTCTTCCTAAATATTATAATAATGGATATCAATTAAATGCTAAACTGTTTTTGTTTGTTGATCATGCAAGCTTTATCTTATTACCAGAATGTTGATTTTTATATTCACAATGCAGGACTATCTTTCCAACTGGACTCTTTCACGACTTAATTTTCTACACTTTCCCTTAATTTTCATTCATTTCATTATTATGTTCACAGTATCACAGGTTAATACACTTAGATCTCCATTCGATCAAGGTCATTCATTTTAACAGAGTTGCTCTTCATACCAACATGTCACAGGCCCAATATTAGGTCTCAAGGCGTCTTTGTTTTTCATAAGATGTTGTTTGAAGATTTTAGCCTATTTGACCCCTGTGACCTTGAATGACTATCAAGGTCATTCATTTGAATAAATTTGGTAGCCCTTTAACCTAGCATGTTACATGCCTAATATCAAGTATTTTAAAAGACCTCTTAGTTATTGACAAGAAGTTGATTTTAACTTTTTTACCCCTTGGACCTTCAATGTATGTCAAGGTCATTCATTTGAAAAAAAAATTGGTAGCCCTCAATCAAAGTATATGCTACAGGCAAAATATCAGAAGACTGGGTCTTTCAGTTATTGAGAAGAAGTCGTTTGAATAAAAAGTTCATGTACGGCACACAACGACAGCGAATTCTATAGTGAGGATAGCTAGGTCATACTGACCCTGCGTGTCAGATGACCTAAAGAATTTTATTTTTTTATTTTTCTGGCAAACCAAAAATGCATTTGTTCTCCTGGTAATAATCTGAATGTGTGCTCATGTCTATTATTCTAATTTCCCCCTGTTCCGTTATGTCATTTTTTCAAACGGTTTTTGTTCAGCTATTTTCTGTTTACATCTCCTGCTGAACAAAACTTTCATCTGTTTCATTAATAAAACAAGAAATGTCTTATATATTGTATTTCATATGTACTTATATTATCTAAAAAAATATCAATTATCGATTTGAGTAATGTGAATAAATGTAAATAGTTTTGCATTTTTTATTCTGTCGTATCAGACTTTACAAAAATATTTAATGTGATCATGGTAGAACCTAACAGATAATGAAAAATATAATAGGTATTTCATATACATGTACTCACCACACTCTCAAATTCCTTTGCAAAAGATACGAAAGGAAGACTAGTAGTATCCAACAATTCTGAATTCCATTCAGCATAAACTTTGAAACTTAAAAAGAAGGAAACCTCGGAAGGATCTGAAAATTAATGGGAATGAATATTCAGTCATGAAAACTATCCATTTTAAAGTTTGCTTACTGTATTCTTCAGTTGTATCGAACAACCATTCCAACTCACAAATCACAAATTCTATTGATTAGTTTATGATGAAGACAATAGATTAAGTGAATCTTTTCTTTTCCTCTGAGTAAAGAACATCCTGTCATAATCTTTGAAAACACATTTTATTAAATAAATAATTCACTATACGACGTCACTGACAAATGAATAATCAACTTACTATCATCAACATAAGCTAGAGGCCCAGAGGGCATGTATAGCTCCGTGGTCAAATACTTTCCTTGCTTAAAGTCGATTTAAAAACATTCATTCTTTGCATCCAGAAGCCACAGTGAAGCCTTCCAAATCAAGATAACAAACCAAATGAAAAATACAAGCATATGAGCATTTGTGGAAAGGAGAAAACCATTACCGTAATTGATGAAACAGCTTTCCATGTCAACACCGCTTAAGAATGGAGATATCAAAGCTTGGTATTGTTTCACACGAGATGCAATTGTTGTTTTGGGACAGAAGTCTTCGCCAATCATCAACATACCGGACACACAGTCAATATAGTCACCAGTGATATAACTGCAGTAGCCAAATCAGAGAATATTATTTAACGATATTGTAGTAAGCGACAAATATATCTGAACTAAAGTGGAAGAGGTGAATAAATTTTAATATGGATTGTAATTTACATGTTTTCTTAGTTACTCACCCCACACTTTCTACCGTATCAGAACCATTTTCTGGAAACATTTATCTGTTTTGATGTGACATTTGACTTTGAATTAATTGAGGTACCAATTACCTACACAAAGCATTGGGGGTTGGCATTGCCAGTGTTTGTCTTTTAATGAAAGACGTTTTTAAAAGAAAGCCATTTAGATGCATGAAAACAAGTTCTATATAAAAAGGTATTATCTCCTTGTTGGAATACCTAGTGATAGTAGCATTGCAAACCTGCATATTTCCTGAGACCCTGCTAATTGTATTTCACCATGTAAGACTGGCATAATACAACCTGATGAACGCCAAATTAACTGTAAGTCATCTTCACAAACATCTGTCAGCAAGTCATTATCAACTGAAATATCCAAATGAAAAAATCAAAAAGATTCTAAAGAAAGCAAACAATATCAAAAGGAAACAGGATACACTTATTGAAAAAAGGTCATTTAAAGGTTTTAAAGAAACTGTGATCATGAATGAATGACAAAGTAATACATTTGAACAAACTTGGTAGCCCTTCTAACCAGCATGAAACAGGCCCTGGGTCTCCCTTAGAGTTATCAAACAGAAGATTTTAGCATTTTGACATAACCAGTACCCATAAATGAAGGTCAAGGTGAATTATTTGATCTTGAAGGAAAGTCAAGGTCATTTATTTGAACCAAATAAATAGCCCTTCATTCCAGAATGCTACAAGCCCAATAATATGTGTCTATAGGTTTCTTTCAAATGAATCTGAAAGAGATTGCACAACGAAGGAAGTGGAACAAGAGGCCCAAGGGCCTTAACGGTCATCTGACTACCTTGGCAATAATCATATAGGAAATTAATTAGATATAGTGTCATGGTAGCCATCTTCGATTTGGGATCAACAAGAGATGTAACAGATGTCAGATCATTTCATGCAAGTTTCTGCGAAATCCCACTGGTAGAACTTGAGAAGAAGTTCAAAATGTATTTTCAAGATGGCGGCTGTGGTGGCCACCTTCGATTTCGGATCAACTCGAAAAATAAGAACACTTTGTCCGGACCTTGTCAGGATCATTTCATGCAAGTTTCAGCCAAATTGCACCTGTAGAACTTGAGAAGAAGTTCTAAATGTGTTTTCAAGATGGCAGCTGTGGTGGCCATCTCGGATTTCGGATCGACTCGAAAAATAACAACACTTTGTACGGACCTTGTCAGGTTCATTTCATGCAAGTTTCAGCCTAATCGCAACTGTAGAACTTGAGAAGAAATTCGAAATTGGTTTTCAAGATGGCAGCTGTGGCAGCCATCTTGGATTTCGGATCGACTCAAAAAATTACAACACTTTGTCGGGACCATGTCAGGATCATTTCATGACGGTTTCAGCCAAATTCCACCGGTAGAACTTGAGAAGAAGTTCAAAATGTGTTTTCAAAATGGCGGCTGTGGCGGCCATCTTCGATTTCAGATCGAATCGAAAAATAACAACACTTTGTCCGGACCTTGTCAGGATCATTTCATGCAAGTTTCAGCCGAATCGCACCAGTAGAAATTGAGAAGTTCTAAATGTGTTTTCAAGATGGCAGCTGTGGCGGCCATCTTGGATTTTGGATCGACTCGAAAAATAACAACGCTTTGTCCGGACCTTGTCAGGATCATTTCATGCAAGTTTCAGCCAAATCCCACCGGTAGAACTTGAGAAGAAGTTCAAAATGTGTTTTCAAAATGGCGGCTGTGGCGGCCATCTTTGATTTTGGATTGACCCGAAAAATAACAAAATTTTGTCGGGACCATGTCAGGATCATTTCATACAAGTTTCAGCCTAATAGCACCTGTGGAACTTGAGAAGAAGTTCGAAATGTGTTTTTAAGATGGCAGCTGTGGCAGCCATCTTGGATTTCGGATCGACCCGAAAAATAAGAACACTTTGTTGGGACCATGTCAGAATCTTCAGCCAAATCGCACTAGTAGAATTTGAGAAGAAGTTAAAAATGTGTTTACAAGATTGCGACTGTGGCGGCCATCTTGGATTTCGGATCGACCCGAAAAATAAGAACACTTTGTTGGGACCATGTCAGGATCATTTCAAGCAAGTTTCAGCAAAATCGCAGCAGTAGAACTTGAGAAGAAGTTCAAAATGTGTTTTCAAGATGGCGGCTGTGGTGGCCATCTTGGATTTCGGATCGACCCGAAAAATAAGAACACTTTGTCAGGACCATGTCAGAATCATTTCTGGAAAGTTTCAGCCAAATTACACTGGTAGAACTTGAGAAGAAGTTCAAAATGTGTTTTCAAGATTGGGGCTGTGGCGGCCATCTATGGTTTCGGATCGACCCGAAAAATAAGAACACTTTGTCGGGACCATGTCAGGATCATTTCAAGCAAGTTTCAGCCAAATTACACAGGTAGAACTTGAGAAGAAATTCAAAATGTGAAAAGTTAACGCATGGCGGACGATGACGGACGAAACATGATGACTATAGGTCATCCTGACCTAAAAATATATATTCTTTTGCTCAATGATTTACTTCCGTTCTATCATAAGATTGCACGATTGTGTTACAGTACTAGTGTATCGACTCATTGTAGTAGATTACATCGCTACATGTTACAGGTGAAGTGTCTATGTAACAATCATTGTGATTGGCCGAGTTGATCTAAAAATAGAAGAGAAAAACGTGTGTGCACAATAAAGCTTATTTAGCCTGCCATGTTTGGTTTCATTTTCTTCTGACATTCAACGAATTTAGCAACTGCTTCACTGACCTTTGTTGGTGTCTTGATAGGCCAAACACGTGAAAGCAGAGCACAATGCTGTTCCTCGTACAACTTTGTGATGTTTCGACAGGTGGATTTACAAACGCCAACCGTTTCAGATATATTTGCATATGACATCCCATCATTGTACATTTTCACTACACTTTCGCGTACTTTTAGATCGGTTCGTGGCTTTGACATGTCCACATATGATCGGTTTAGGACTCTAATTTTGGCTGTGATCGGTTGAACCGCTTCTAATGTTGGCGCAATTTTAGCGAGAGATTAAAATATAGTAGCCTAATGTCAAACACACATGTACCGGTAACTTATAATATGCACGCGTTGACAGCTTGGCGATCGACGATTTTTAGTACTTCCACACTTCATTATTCAGAATAAAGTTCAAATTAAGAGTTAAATTAACATTTTAAATATACCTTACCATAATTATGAAACTGAACAGTTCTGTTTTAGCAGGTACTTTCTTTTTGACCTTCATATTCATTCATTTAAATCTCTGATTACTAGTATTATTATGTTTAAATCAATATTATGTATTCTTCTACAGCTATATACAGATTGTGTGTTATCTCTTTCCATGTTTGATTTTCTTCTTCAATCATATCATTTTTATATTTACAACAGCTATTTCAGGAAACTGGGTCCTTCAAGTTTGTCACATGCGCTATGTGTACTAGGAAAAAAACCACCCCGGATCAAAACAGTCATGTATAATACAGCGCGAATTCTATATATCAGCGTTATTAATTTTTACGGCGTAATACTTCTATTTTACAAATATCAATTTCTCAGATGTTTATCTGCTTGAACATTTGTAACTGTTTAGACGTACTTACAACGTCCCTATTGCACACATGGGGGCCATTTTAAACTGGGGCGTTTTTCCCGCGGATGTTCAATTAGTTTGTGTAATGTTTATTTATATACGGAGATTCCATGTATATTTCTCCGCGGAGATTCCATGTAGATTGAAATGAGATCTTCCATGGAGATTCGGCGCGAAGATTGAAAGGACTGGATCACAGACAAAAAAATACTTCTTTTTCTGCTGAAAATGAAAAAAATTTCAAACTGTGCAAAAACACTTTAATCAAATTGCTGCTCTGAAGAAAATTATGCAGATACATTCAGAGGATGCATCAACACATCAGGAGGATGTTCTCAAGTTGATGAGATGAAGAATTTATCAGCAATCCAATATAAGGTAATATTAGAAACTTATTTGATTGAGTGTTTTGTTTGTATTTTTCTCTATTTCATTTATTTATAGAACATACACGATGGACCAATATTGCTCCACACCAAAACAGTTTTCTTGCATGCATTACAACAAATGCTTTGCTTTCAATCAGTCAAAATACAAATAACAGACAAATGAAATATAAAGAATTTTTTAATATCAGTTTTATCTCTTCAGTCTTCATAAATACATTTATATAAATGTTATACATCTGTTTTTGTGATCAATTTTAATCACAGAAAAATGGGACAGTTGATCAATTATCTGATAGTTCAAGTTCAAGGCACATAACTTTTTCCTACACAAGTTTTGGTTCTCGCATACCCACCCCTCCAAACACTATTTGGAGCACTGTTTAGCAATAGATCTCACTTCTTTCCCTTTTTTGTTGCAGATGGTTTTAACACTTCTGCCAACTTGATATTGATAGCTTGAGTGCTGCTGCCTTGAGGAAATTGCTGCTGAATAATTCCTGAAATTAAAAGGTAGATGTTAAAAAATCCGTCAGGAAATCATAATGGTTAACATCTAGATCAAATTTCCGAAAACTTAAATGTTTTTTACATTATGCATTCCTAAGCTTCAATGGTAGATTATAAATAGTTCTCTCCCCCCTTAATCTTATTAATAGAGCTATAACGAAAACACTCAGCAAAGAATAATTATATGTATCACGAATACTTGGTTACGAATATAAATATTATTCATGAATAAGTATTAAACTGCAATATACATCACATTATGATCAGAGAATGATATAATCTGTAAACGTAAAGGTAAACAATCAGAATATTACATGTATAAAATATATGGAATTGCACTTACCATACAAAGCCTCTAACCTTTCTTTGTCTAGACCTGGTTTTCCACCTAGTCCCGTTACCGAATGACCCATTATCTCCTCTTCTTTAAACATGATTCGACACAAAACTTTACAGGCCCTTGAAAAAGCTAGATGACGTATTTTCCCCAAAAGTTGCTCCTAACACAACAAAAATAAAGTCCTTCATTAGTTATCAATCTCCGTAGTTGGACAAACTTTCCTTACTTGAGTAAACATTTAAGAAACTTTAAATAGATTAAACCAAATATAGACTTCTATCTGTGCACCTTGATCTATTATTCAATTTCATTTCACTTGAAATGGATACTCAGATAACTCTGAAGATAAGGAATAGGATACTACTTAATTTAATGAAGCTTGACTGAAAACTTTGAAGATGCATAGAACAGGATCTTAGTCTATTGGAGGCATCTTTTATCAGACCTTTATAGTCGTTTGTAGGGTTGATCAATACATTTGTCTGAAGAAAACATTCAAATATGATCTCAGTGTTTTAATCACCTTTGTAAAGCCGTTGAATAATTGTTCAGTAGAGGACTCCTGTTGTGTTTGAAGCTGAGAGAACTGCTGCTGGTGTTGCTGAGGAATCTCATGAGTCTGCTGTTGCTGGTGTTGCTGGTGTTGCTGCTGTTGCTGGTGTTGCTGCTCTTGCTGGTGTTGCTGCTGTTGCTGTTGAAATTGTTGCTGTTGGAGCTGATGCTGTTGTTGATAGAGATATTGCTGTTGCTGTTGATGGAGCTGTTGCTGTTGCTGTGTTGTTGTTGTCTGATAAATTCAGTTTTCAGGTGCTAGAGTGGATAAATATGAACACATTAAACAATCCGAATTCTTTATGTATAGGGTTAATATTGGCAACACAATGTACTCCACTTCCTTGTACAGATATTGTGAAAAAAATAAATAAATAAAAAAACGAAAGACGGACAACCTGACTAACACCAGATACCCACATCATATAGGAATAAACTTTTAAATCTTAATTTAAAAAAATTAAGTAAATTAAGAGAATTTTGACTTTGTGAAAATTAAAATGGAAATACACTTTATTTTACTGTTCATCATAAATGTTTTTCTTTACCTTGAATTCTTCCTCCAACTTATCTAACCTGACATGTAGGTTTGTGCAGTGTGGACAACAGCTGCTGTCACTAGGTCGTGTCTCTGTTTGACAGTCCATCATTGGAAAGTCAAACAAAACCTCATGTGATGCCTCAAGTACACTGGACAGCTGCTGGTTTTGAGTCCTAGATTAAAGATTCCAAAATTATGTACTGTAAACCAACTTATATATACGTTATACATACGCAGACCTGTAAAACCTTGTGATTTCAGGAAGATTTATGCAAGGAGAACGACAGTCCGTCCCGCGAAAGTTAATCTGTGCGAACTTGTTTTTGAAACAGAATTCGCAAAATTTAATAGCCTTGCATAAAAGTCGGTTTACAGTATTATCATAGATTTGAATTTGATACTTATACAATCAACACCAATGTAAACTGATTTTTTTCTTACAAGCCATTAATGCTGTAAAAGAAATTCATTTAAAAATATTTCAGCGATTTATTCACAGAATTTGAAACCATAATAAGATGGGCACTTACTGTGAATCATCATTCAGATTTTCGTTTGGAACTTGTAAATCGAGAATGAGTTGATTAATCTCATTTAGGGCAGCATCTTTCTGTAGCTTTTTCTTTTTCTGGAATTCAAAATAGTGTGATACGAACATATATTATACACATAAAGATGGTGTTTCTTTCATAAATATTTGAGATATTTTAAATTAAGATTAAAGTAAATATCTTCAAACTAAACAGGTTAACCATCAGGACAATAGAAAGTTAGTATTGAAATTAAAATTTATATATATATTTATATGCTTATAATTGTTTAGAAAAAAGTGAGAATGCTTTCTTTATTCAATATGATCTGACAAAGATTAACCAACTTAAAGCAGTCTTCTGAATGGCAAAACACTTGCAGCAAACAGAAAAGTTCCTGTGCATACTCACTTTTTGATCATCTCCTGTATCTTTCTCCATGTGTGTGTCGTTTGCCTGCCTTTTGTTCTGCCTTTTGGTAACTGAATGAAAAATGATGAACTTATTGTTCTTGAAAACCCTTTCATCTTTTGATACCAGTAATCCTGATAATTCTTTTCGCATCAGATTTTCGCTTTTAATATTAGGAATTTTAGTTAATATTCAACACTTGAGAATGGTTCAACTTCATTGATTACTGTCTAAATAAAAGCAACTATACAACTGCTTCATTTTTTCACTCAACTAATTTCAGATACCAATTAAACTTTTAATTAACAACTTTTGACTTGCATTTCTCAAAACACATTCATTATTTTGATGTCTCAATGCGATTAATTGATACACTAATGAATACAGAGAGGGATGGCATGTTGAATTAAAAATTACTGTAGCAGGAGGCATTTCCAAGAACCTAAAATACCTTTTTTAGTATGTTGAAGTGGAGGTAAATCCATTGCCAACAAATCGGTACTAGTGCCAGCTCTCGCATCACCTGGTTCCACAGCTGCAGGCATTTCAATACCAGGGAGATTCAACCCTTTGTAAAAGAGATATTTAAATACTGACCAATGTGTTTTGGTAAATACATTGTATTCAGTAATGTTCTTACTTGATGATTTAAGAGGCCTGTACATTAAAATAAATTGGGAAAAATTATTTTTCTTGAAATATACTGAGACCCAACCAGTAGTCGTGATTGTGTGCATATTCTACTGTGCGTCCAGATTTCCGAATGTCTGGAGCTGTTGAGGAATATTTCATGATGGTGTTGTTTTGTCTATGTGGAAATAAGGTGTTTCGTGAGATGCAAACAATTATTTTTTCCTAAACCACGACTACTGTTCCTTTACGATTACTGCCTGGTAAGCGTCCCAGTATATATCTTGGAGAGTATTTTCTATATTTGGGAAAATATTTACATAAAATTTAGTAAATACACTACAGCAAAATTTCTCTAGGGAAATTATAAAAGGGGCTCAAATGTACAAAATACAGAAAAATGTGCTTCTGACTGATACATATATAAAAAAAAAATCAGATATTGAAAACATTTATATAAACAAAACTTGTTTTTGTGAATGTGAAAATTTTAGATAAATTGAAATAATACCATCATCCAGATCTTTTAGGTTCTCCTCGGTAAAACCCTGGAATTCTTTCAAAATTGCCTTTGTGTCGGCATTCTTCTTGGTTATAAGGTTGCCTAGCTGTAGCTGCCTTTCTTTTAACTCTTCTTTGCTGGCTGAAAATTTTAATATTATTATAAATCTGAAAATATGGAAAATTTTCTGCACAATAATTCTACTGAACATGTATGCAAGTCAGTTTTCAACGTTCACACGAAATGGGCCAAAATTCAACAATAATCGAATGACAAAAATATTAAATAAATACTTAAGTTAATAAAGGGCATTAACTTCTGCAAAAATTGTCGAATCAAAATTCTTTTCATGGAGACTGACCATAATAACAACCAAGTTTGAAATAAATCTTCGAAAAATCTAGATCTCCGGACAAAAAATGAATGCATGTAGCTTAGGGCTAAATGCAAAAATTGTCGAATCAAAATTATTTTCAGAAAGACACAAGTTCATACGTATACCATGATCATTATAATACACCAAATTTGAAAGAAATCTGTTGAAAAATGTAGCAGATTGCCGGACAAATGAAACTTTATGCCGGAGGGGCGGACAACGCAATGTACATGCGTGCCACAAACGATTACGTCATGGCATGTAAAACTCTTCAATTTCAATGTGACGGGCGTATAAAACAGACTAAACATACATTTTTTTCAAACGAGGGAGAGAAACCTTGCTTACCTTCCACTCCTATTACCGCAGCCTTGTACGGTTTTCCTTGATATTTAGCAAAAACAAGGTCGCCAGTCTCGTAGGCATTGGGTTCTTTCCTTGGTCGTACGATAGTTGACGTTGACTGAATGGTCCAATGTCTCTCCTTGTAATACCAAAAGAGAAGTGCAAAGAATTTTGTGGTGAATAATTCCTCAGCCATTGTCGATGAAAAGCGAAATTAGAATTAAAGTACTTCGAAGATTCTGACTGTCCGATATTGCGTCTGCTTTCAAGATACGAATATTCCGCCAAAGATGACCAATGAGAGAGCACGATAGAACCAATCAGCAGCAGGACCAATCAAGGCCATCGATACTACATAGGCATCCAAAATGGTCGACAGATGCAAACAGAGGAGGCGAGTAATGGTTGATACATGCACAGAATTAGAGTTTCGCTATAGATATTTATATTTATTTTATAGCGCCCAGTTGGATTTTTAGGCGGTAGTTACTTCTAGCTTGTCACGTTCTATATCGTATGCCGAATTGTATCGGCTTTGACAAAAGGTAAGTACAAATCTGAAGTTTCGTTGTGTTGTTTTCATCATCCACTGAAATTGTGTTTCTTTCAACTTCTTTATTCTGATGAATTACTTCTAAAAGTTACGCTATTGTCGGGAATAGCTGTCTTGTAAATTAATCCTTACTTTAAAATCAGAATTCTACGTACTACTTAAGCTTGTAACGTAACACACGTTGAGACGTCGCGCACAATGTTCGGTCACTTTTATGTAACGTCATTGAATGTAAAAAAACTGCATTATTTTATAATGTGACGAGCGCAATTGACGTCATTTCCGACATTCGGCAAACCTGCAAGGCAAAGAAAAAAAACGCGTTTTTTTCGAATACTTTTTTGAATTTTCAGTAGAGATTTCGCACACGTACATTTGAGCAAAAACGTATTTTTTTTATTTTTGAATAGAAAACATAATTCCTAATGTAAAGTCATTTTCGGATCTGTCGATCGGCAAGTCTACAAACAAAGTCCACCATTTTGAAATATGACGTCTCAATTCATTATAACGAAATGACGTCATGATAGTGAGATTTCAGGGAATCTCTGTGTCAAATTTTTACCGCCTTGTGGTGTTCAGTATGACCACAGTGACACTTTGACTGGAAACCGCATACAGATGCTTGTTACATCTGTCGCGCCAAAAAACGTCATTTTCTCAACAAGAACGCATCAATAGAAGAAAAATATTTCAGACATTTTGATAAAAATCCTCCCGTAATTGAATAAATATATCCTTTCCGTTTTTAAATTTTAAAAAATAGTATTGCGCTTAAAATATTAGTTTACTGTTCATCGCTTTTCAAATGAAATTCCGGCATGACGTAAAAGTGACCGAACATCATGCGCAACGTCTGACCACAAGCCACCACACAACTCGTACAGTAGAGTGATCCGAATTATTCTGACGGCATGTCAATTTTATATATCCTGCCGTAATGTTACCTTCGTATAATTGTTGTGAATAGACGGAAGGGATACATCATTGCATTTAAATTTTCCAAAAACCAATCTGTCATTGAAATATTTCCAAAAATTCCCAGGAAAAACACCGGAACTTCAAACAGTTTGTGGAATATCGTCACATTTATGCACATATTACACACTGATCAAAAGGTATGTTTATTACCTACATGCTCACTAGGGTATCATCCTCAATACTACAGGGGTTCCGATCAAATACGATATCTACACCCTGGACTATCTCATAGTAAAACTGGAGGCAACAGACTATAAAATTATCAAACTAATGTTACGACTGCATTTTACATATATTCAAAGACATTTTGGTTAAGTATGTACCTTTAATATGTTCTTTGATATACATTTTAACAGATCAGAAAAATGGAACCTGGGAAATTGGTGTGTCATATATGTGGAAAAGAATTATCCAGAAAACAGACACTGAAAACACATTTGTCCTGCATACATAATGAATCTGGTAAGGAAAATGACATTTTGTTTTTTGTTTTGACATATTTCATGTGTCCTGTGTTTATTCAGAAAGATTTTAATCACAATTATAATTTGTTCTCTTTTAATTTTTTTTTCATGAACATGAATTGACTGGTGGCAAATAATTTATTTTAATTTTCATCTACTAGTTAGACATTGTCAAATATCCTTTGTACAAGGTGACTTATATGCTATGCTGGCTGACGCATTATCCTAAGTGGATATTTTTTACTGAGGATATACCTGTTTCAACTACTTCTTGGTTATGTCAAAAATCAAAATATACTTTTATCTAATCACAGGACAGTATTTAATAACACTCCTTGCTTGCACACACCCACACATATTTATACATCATTCTATTTCAGAGAATTAAGTCGTAATGTAAAATGCATGTTATGTGATTATATTACAATTGCCAGTTTGACTGAGCAATAGTGCATGCTGCTGTTAAACCCTTACAAAGTTTTTATATTTGTTTAATTATTATTCATTTTTATTTTCAGTAAGCCCTGCTAAGAAAAAATACAAAGTCTATGAATCAAATCCATGTGCAGAAATACCAACAACTACAAGGTACAGATGGTAAGTTTAAGTCTTTGAGAAGAAATAGGGGCTCTTACTTTCTACCACAATCCATAATCGATAAACGCTTATCAAATACATATTAGGTACATTATGTATGTTGTAGATTTATTTTTTTACAGATACCTTTTCAGTTGTTCCTGGGTTGCTGTAAAATGTACTCTCTTTTCTCAACAGAAAATGAAATGTTATAAAAGTACAGTATAAGTTGTCTAAACCGGATGTGAAAGGGACCAGTCGATTTGTTTGGTTTATACAAGTGTCCGGTTTATAGAGGATAGAACCTTATCACAATATATATATATATATATGTTCACATGGAAATCATCAGAAGAATTGTTTTATTACAGCACAAACATTTATTCTCACATATGTACATGGTAGAACACAGAATTCCATCCTACGTTTTCTTGGTTTCTTAGGTGTACATGTACGATCCATTTCTCTCTGTGTGCTACATTCAAATGAACTCTCAGAAGTTATGTGTATGGTTTTATTGTTTGAATTGACCGTGAAAAGTATTCACAAATACAATGTACATGTAATTATATAACAAAACCGTGAATGAAAAGTGAAAAGTTGTCACTATCTAGACTTTAGTATACTGGTACAGGTAAATCCCCTTAGGCGCCTCATGATCAGTCCCATGTTGTGAAAACATTGTTGCCGGTTTGCTCAAGTTCATTTTACCGTTCCGGTTTTCAGAGTATACAGGTTCCGGATTATGCAGGTTTTGGGTACTATAGTTTATTAAAGATGCTCCACCGCCGACAGAGCATTAAATGATATTCATCATTTGAACAATAATTGGTGTTTAATCGTATATATATATATGCCTAATTAACACAAAAATTAATATAGAAAAATAATTTATTTCGCCTTTGATGCTTGCACAATCAGTACTTCATTCCATATAGGATATAGTGCCACGGAATTTTTTCGGGATGCAATTAATTATTTTTTATATTTTTAACTTGAAGTAAAATTAGAAGCTCAAACTTTTCAATGGTGGTAATGGTGTAAAGTAAGTATTTTTTTTGTAACTGAAGAAAAATGCTAAATCGTCTGCTCCTGTTTTTGATAGTGAAAAAATACCATTTGTCGGCAGTGGAGCATCTTTAAGAAATTTGCTGGGACCAAACAAATTAATCGGTATAGACAAGTTTCCTGTTTATACAGGGTTCGGTTTAGACAAGTTATACTTGTACCTTGATTAATTAGGACCTTTATTTTTTGTAAATTATACACATGTTAGAACATATTAGTTTATTTTATTTGTGAAGTGTTTTACTACCAATGTTTTATCTTTCTAGGAAAAAACAACTGAATTCATCCAAATCCTCTTCAGAGCTGGAATCTACTATATCTTCTGGCTCACAGCTTCATGATTTTTCTGACTCCTCATTGATGCAAGAAGAAACCATTCAAACTGGACCTGAAACAGATTTTTCTTACTCAAGTGGATTGCAGAGTGGAGCATCTCTTCCTGGGAATTCACAAGCCAACATATTTCAATAATTCAGCCAAAAATGAAATAAAGAGGCTTACCATTGCTAATCTGTTTCAAGATTTGTATTTACTCACGAAAGGAGGGGTATCCGATACTATCGTATTGGTGAATTCCACCAAGTGACCAGTGCGTTGTAACAAACTAGTATATATTTTCAATATTGTACAAACCTAGGCACACGGTGTCCTTTATTATGGAAACTGGATAGCTTGCATCCAATAGTGTTTCAACAATAGCTGCAGGTGTACAGTCTTGGATGTGTCGCAAGTAGTATTGTAAACAGCCAATAAGAACTTTACTGGCACTAAACAACAAATTACATATGATGTATATCAATATACCTCAAAGCATTTGAAACTGATTGAAACTAATCTGAAGCATATATATATATGACAATCAATATATCATGTAGTTCCAAGGGCAGAGCCCAATAAGATACATTGTATTTTGGTTCGGCAAATAACATTCTTAATGAAACATGCTTGAACTTCGCAATTTACTGGAACAGACTTTAAACATATGTAGCAGGTGTACTCAAAAGAATATGAAAAGTGCATTAATAGTCATCTTGCAACCTTTGGGGTCGTTGAAAAGAAAATTGAATTAGTTGAAGTTTTCATTATGACAACATGACTTTGATATCCATCTTGGTTTTCTTGGACAGAAATTGCACTTCAATCCTGATTTGTTGTTCAACAAAATTCAATCTTGTTAACATTCTGAAGCCAAAATGATATATACCATTTACGTACCTACAAGAACTAGTATCAATAGTCAATTCATCAAGAGCTAGGCCGCAAGCCATTCTCCAATCATCTGGCCAATAGTCCATTAAACAGGTCAATCCTAAGATAAAGAAAAGCACTTCAATAGACAAATAATAAAATTCATTTTTACATTGCTAAAGAAGCTCTTAAAAGTACAGGCTAATTGCATAATCAATTACTGGTAATACCAGAAGAATCTTAATGCATATGTGAATGCAGAATTGAAACTTTGGACAGATAAACAAGTACAAAATGCACAAGCGATATTCAATTTGCCAGTATCATGTACAGATTTGTGAAATACTTACTGATTTTAGGCACCAGAACTGTAACTGCAAATATCAAAGGAATATTGATGTTTATATTATAATTTCAATGTTCTCTCTAAACAAATCTAACATTGGTAGTTTTCGCATCATTGTTGTAAATATATAAAAGGAGGGCCTGTATTGCTCACCTGGTTTATTTAGTAATTATCACAAAAAATCTTACAATTAGAGATAGCACCCCACAATTTGTATAATTCTGAATTTCCACAATAACATGATGCAATCAATACCATCTGACTCAGAGTGTTATCCAATGCTGACTTTTAGAGAAGTTGTTTTTATGGTATCAGCCAAATTAATCCTTTGACCCCACCCCACAGGCTCCCGGAAGATATGGCTCCCACAATTTGTACAATTTTGATTCCCCATCCCATAAGGGAAACCAATGCAATATGAGTGTTATCAAACGCTTAGTTTCTGAAAAGAAGTCAATTCTAAATAGCCTAATTGATCCCTTTTAGCACCATCCCTCAGGGGGTCAGCCCGACCATTTGTACAAATTTCAGTCAGCACCCCATAAGGATGCTACCAGGTAAATTTTGTTAAATTCCAGCCAGCAGTAATATGAATAAGTCAATAGTTGACAGACAGACGAGGTATGACCAACGATGGATTACGGACGCCATTGTATCATATTTATCTAATTACAATTAGACTTATAATTCTGCTCCACTATGATGCTCTATGATATGCTCCAATACAAGATCTAACAACTCTCCATTCATTCACCTCGTCATGACCTAGAATAGAAACATCTCAAAGTACTAATAGCAGCTAGGTTATACTAACTTCCGAGAGATTCAATTACACCGAAGATTCCATAGGTGACACACTGATTGGCTACCCAGCGGGGTCATGCTGAGGTGACCCAGAACGGGGAGTTGTTAGATTTTGTATCAGAGAGTATCAAAGAGCATTGTAGTAGAACGGAATTACAAGTCTAATTTTTATTAGATTGTGGTATTGCATAAGGTCACCTTCGGACCAGGTGAGATAAAAATGAGTTATGCTTGCCAGTATCATGGGCAGTGTTTAGAAAGATACAGTTTTGCCCCAACAGAACACTGACCCAACAGAACACTGAAGATATATATACGTTTACAAGACAAAATGAATTTAAATCCAATGTATTGGTTGTTGATGAATTGCTTATCTGATAGAGAATAAGAAGGGACCGATAGTTGATTTTGTAGTTTGCATTGACTACTAAACAGGAGTGTGATAAACAGGTCTGGCCTCAGGATCATGAAACAATCTTAAGTCCAAAACTGTCTTAAGTTTAGACTTAGCCAATTATAGATGATGTTACAAAAAGTTACATCATTTCTGATTGGCTAAGTCTATACTTAAGCCTAAGATTGTTTCATGATCCTGGAGCCAGGAGTGGATCTTAAACAAATGTTTGAGATTAATTACTAGTGATTTTGTGGAGGTTCATTTCCCTTCAACTGCTGTTATTGCAAGCAACAAAATTGAAAATCAATTCATAATGGCAAGCATCCAGACAGGCCTATAAATAGTTTTCCCTCTCCTAACATTGTAAATAACATTAGGATGTATGTATTTTTCTTCATTTTGATCTCAAATCAATTACCAATAACTGGTCACAATCAAGTGCAATTTATACTCACCTATTATCTGCGCAACATGGATCTCCTCCTGGACGACAGGGAGCCCAAATATTTCCTCCAACAACGGAACATTTTCAAAAATAATGGTAGCAACAAAAGAACTTGAAAATGCATCAGTCTCACTTTCATTATTTGTATCTGCTGTGATGATCACAGAATTGAAGATAATCAAAAAGTTCGTTACAATACTTCCTTCCCTGAAAGAAAAATGATTGTCTAGTTGAATAATACATATATATTTTTAAGCATAATTTTGGGTTTATGAAGTCATAGACAAAAAATGGAAGGATTCTTCATAGACGCAAAGCATTTATGAAAATGAAAGTCCATCCTTTTTTGACTATGACTTCATAAACCCAAAATAATATTGAGAATAATGATTATAATTTAATTTAAATAACTCAAAACTGCATAACAATTGAAAATGTTGTGTAGATTAAAAATATGAATACTTTTGTAAAAGTGTTACTTAAGGTAAAAAAAAACCTGTGTGTATATAATTAAAGCCTGCACTTTATTTTGTTGAATTTTACAAATCTACTGTACTCTGCTACCTAATTAGTCTCCTACCAGTGAAACCCGAGGGGACTATAGTGTCTGTCCTTGTCTATCTATCCCTCTGTCTGTCTGGATTTGGTTTCCAGATGATAACTTAAGAACATATTGATGGATTGAGAACACATCAGCAGAATTTGTACTTAATTCATACAATGATAGCATAACAAAGCAATAATAACAAGCTTACAGTACTAAAGTGTTGCAAGCAACACACATCCAAATTGAAAGATTCTGTTGATTTTAATTCTCAAGTTATTGTCTGGAAACTAATATTTTTGGAACAATCTATTTTTAGTAATAGTGACCTTTGTATTTGACCTTTTACTCCAGATTCAATCCCAAGCTGTATTTTCTCAATATGCTACCATTGTGTGAATTAAGTTTATCAAAATCCCTCAATTCGTTCTTAAGTTAGTATTTGCTCCATCACTTTGTTCTTAAGTTTGTGTCTGGAAACCAAATCCAGACAGACAGACAGGGACAAACACTGTAATCCCCTCCGGTGAAACCGACAGGGGACTAATAATGATATCAAACATATTAAAGAATGTTTTCACTGCTGAAATATGGTACACAACAATCATATTTGAAATGCAATCACTCAATTATAGGTTTATAAATTAAACCATTATTATATCAAATTATGCTATTATATGTGGAATACGGTTTTAAATTAGTTAATAATTCACATCTAACTTTTCTTATGCAATTCAAATTGACATCAAAGATCTGTGAAAGAAATATGCAAGATGCTTATGGAATTGAAATGGTATTATTATCACAGTAGTTCCACAGGAACTTAATCTTTGTTTTCCCCCATATGAACTGGAAAAAAAGTCTTCCTATTCAAAAGATCAATTTTACACAGTAGTGATGACTTATATTTTTAACTTACGTGATATTAGTCACTTCAGTTCTATTATAGTTGGTGTCATTTGCAAAAGCATTGTCCATCTGTTAAATGAAAAAATAATAATAAAACTTCTTATTTTACAAATATACCCCATTCTTATTATTTTTCAGTTTTGACCTTTCATTTCACAATTGGATATTACTACAAATACACAAATAACAGTCATTCTAAGAGGCATTTTATAGAAATGCAAAAGTTCTGATTTCATTATGTTGCGTTTTGTGAGGGGAAGTAATACACAAAAATATGCAATCTGGGAGAATTGTCAATTTGTATCCTCATTGTATAAAAAGTAGTAAAAAGTGTATTAAATGTAACCTTGCTTCATAATGTATGAAGAAAATATAAACGGCATAAACATTATATTTGTAATTCTGCTAGGCACCTGCAGTATTTATTGCATATAATAAATATTTTGTAGCCCTACCAAATGCTCAGATGGCAATGCATTTCTATCGCCTTTTTAAAGGGACAATTCAGTCTAAGAGAAAATTAAAATATATAGGAATAAACCAGTTCTAATGGAAATTAGATCAGTTCGGTTTTGCTGTGATATGCCAGAAAAGCCCATGGTGGTGAAATACGTGTGAAATGTTCAAACTCGCTCGCTGACTGCCATTTCACATTGTGGTTCAAAACATATTGTATTTGCCGAACCCTGTCCCTTTCTCGTAGAGTAATGCAACTTTAGTCTAGAACTGCTCAAATTGCTCTGATAGTAGTTGTTTACCTTATCATTTTTATCACTTCCTCAGTGGTTATGTAGTTCATTTGGTTTAACTTGCATGACTTTGACTCGGGTATGGGTACAGCGTTCAAGTTTGTACCTACTTTATCGTATTGATCAACGATTTGTAATTACAACGGTCTCAATTAAAATAATAAACAATGACGTGGAATTGGTCAATATTTTATGTTACATGTTTCAGAAGGAATGTAGAACAATACATTTATGTCATATTTTGCTTCTTGGTTATGTAAAAGAATTAGCCTGAGTGAATTGTCTCTTTAAGAGTTCTTAATATAAGAAGGTGGGACTAAGTAACTCAGAACATATTGGAAATTGAAATTAGTATGACCATTTGATCATCAAAAGGATAAGATCCATCATATATTATTTAGACTGCATGTGACATATATGCAATCATGTATATGCATTGATCGTTGTTTGAAGAACTTTAATCAATATTAATTCATCTGTGACTTAAATTACTAATACTTTATTACTAATTTTGATTTTTAATTTTAAAAAAATATATTAATTACGTAATAGAAACAATGATCTGATTCAGAAAATTATAAATTAGATATGCATGCTTATTTCTATTATGAAAAGGTAAGTAAGATTTTGTTGGTAAGTTAGTAGATTATATATATTAACATCCCATTTAAAGCCGGTGACATTTAAGATATCATTTTTTTTGTTGTTTACTGGTATATAAACTGCATTTTTTGACAGATATTTTAAATGATGAGTGCCAGCGCGTCATTGAAAATATCTGTTAAAAATGACAGTCATACACCATTGAACTAGATACATCATTGGTAACGTTATAATATAGTGAAAACATAAGAGGAATGACAATAATGGTACACACCACCTAGTCACATTATACAGACAACACAAACCAGTCGTCCCACTCCCTTTATGCTGTGTACTATAGGCAGTAGCAGAACTAAGTAAGTGTAAAACTTTATCATATTAAGAGTTATTTCCCCTTACTCACTTCTATTTTATGACATTAAATAATTTATACATACCCCAGCAATAAAATTTTGAGAAAAATTCTGATATGCTTCCGAAGAGGAATTTTCCAAGTCTGATGTGAATTCTCCTGCTAGTGAGATACTACCTTCAAATTCTGTAATGTCAAAAAATATCTTATTGTTTCTTAATAGTGACATATATATTGCAATTGATATGAACTATAATTAAAAAATTCTTTTGTGAGAATACGCGGATTCACACAGTTTGCAAACAAAATTTCTTTCATACCCTGATGAAGTTAAAAAATAGTAACATCAATGCTTAAATAAACAGATTTGGCATTGAAGACATGTACATATAAATGCCACTGACCTGATGTTGGGATCGTCTCGTTAACATACTCAATCTGTGTGGCCGTTGTAGGCATGGTCATGTTTTCAGGAGAGGTCGTGTCATTAGTAGGCATCGTAGTATAGTTGGTAGTTGTTGAGGAAAAGTTGAAGGGCGTTGAAGTATAGTTGGAGTATGGCATAGTAGGTGTTGCTGATGGAGATATGGTAGTTGTTGAAGCCATAATATCAGTTGTAGATGGGAATATATCTGTTGACCCTAGACTTGCAGTGGGTGATGAAAGCATACCATTAGAACCTAGACTTGGAGTTGGCGATGAAAGCATACCTGTTGATCCTAAACTTGCAGTTGGTGATGAAAGCATACCTGTTGACCCAAGACTTGGAGTGGGCGATGAAAGCATACCTGTTGATCCTAAACTTGCAGTTGGCGATGAAAGCATACCTGGTGATGAAAGTATGCCTGTTGATCCTAAACTTGCAGTTGGTGATGAAAGCATACCTGTTGACCCAAGACTTGGAGTGGGCGATGAAAGCATACCTGTTGATCCTAAAGTTGCAGTTGGCGATGAAAGCATACCTGTTAACCCAAGACTTGGAGTGGGTGATGAAGGCATACCTGTTGATCCTAAACTTGCAGTTGGTGATGAATGCATACCTGTTGATCCTAAACTTGCAGTTGGTGATGAAGGCATACCTGTTGATCCTAAACTTGCAGTTGGTGATGAAGGCATACCTGTTGACCCAAGACTTGGAGTGGGTGATGAAAGCATGCCTGTTGATCCTAAACTTGCAGTTGGTGATGAATGCATACCTGTTGATCCTAAACTTGCAGTTGGTGATGAAAGCATACCTGTTGACCCAAGACTTGGAGTGGGCGATGAAAGCATACCTGTTGATCCTAACTTGCAGTTGGCGATGAAAGCATACCTGGTGATGAAAGTATGCCTGTTGATCCTAAACTTGCAGTTGGTGATGAAAGCATACCTGTTGACCAAGACTTGGAGTTGGGATGAAAGCATACCTGTTGATCCTAAACTTGCAGTTGCATGAACTACCTGGTGATGAAAGTACCTGTTGATCCTAAACTTGCAGTTGGTGATGAAAGCATACCTGTTGACCCAAGACTTGGAGTGGGCGATGAAAGCATACCTGTTGATCCTAAAGTTGCAGTTGGCGATGAAAGCATACCTGTTGACCCAAGACTTGGAGTGGGCGATGAAAGCATACCTGTTGATCCTAAACTTGCAGTTGGCGATGAAAGCATACCTGGTGATGAAAGTATGCCTGTTGATCCTAAACTTGCAGTTGGTGATGAAAGCATACCTGTTGACCCAAGACTTGGAGTGGGCGATGAAAGCATACCTGTTGATCCTAAAGTTGCAGTTGGCGATGAAAGCATACCTGTTAACCCAAGACTTGGAGTGGGTGATGAAGGCATACCTGTTGATCCTAAACTTGCAGTTGGTGATGAATGCATACCTGTTGATCCTAAACTTGCAGTTGGTGATGAAGGCATACCTGTTGATCCTAAACTTGCAGTTGGTGATGAAGGCATACCTGTTGACCCAAGACTTGGAGTGGGTGATGAAAGCATGCCTGTTGATCCTGACTTGCAGTTGGTGATGAAAGCATACCTGTTGACCCAGACTTGCAGTGGGTGTTGGGACATGCTTGTTGACCTAGACTTGCAGTAGGTGTCGTTGGCATGAAAACATACCTGTTGACCCTATCCTGATTTGCAGTGGGTGTTGGGGACATACTTGTTGATCCCTGACTTTCAGTAGGTGTCGTGGACATACTTGTTGATATCTGACTTGCAGTGGGTGTCGTGGACATACTTGATGATCCCTGACTTGCAGTAGGTGTCGTGGACATGCTTGATGATCCCTGACTTGCAGACGGTGTTGTGGACATGCTTGTTGATCTCTGACTTGCATTGGGTGTCGTTGGCATGCTTGTTGATCCCTGAGTTGCATTGGGTGTCGTTGGCATGCTTGTTGATCCCTGAGTTGCAGTAGGTGTCGTTGGCATGCTTGTTGATCCCTGACTTGCAGTGGGTGTCGTTGGCATGCTTGTTGATATCTGACTTGCAGTGGGTGTCGTGGACATACTTGTTGATCCCTGACTTGCAGTGGGTGTCGTGGACATACTTGATGATCCCTGACTTGCAGTGGGTGTCGTGGACATACTTGATGATCCCTGACTTGCAGTGGGTGTCGTGGACATACTTGTTGATATCTGACTTGCAGTGGGTGTCGTGGACATACTTGTTGATCCTGACTTGCAGTGGGTGTCGTGGACATACTTGTTGATCTCTGACTTGCAGTGGGTGTCGTGGACATACTTGATGATCCCTGACTTGCAGTGGGTGTTGTGGACATGCTTGTTGATCCCTGACTTGCAGTGGGTGTCGTGGACATGCTTGATGATCCCTGACTTGCAGTGGGTGTTGTGGACATGCTTGTTGATCCTTGACTTGCAGTGTGTGTCGTTGACATGCTTGTTGATCCCTGACTTGCAGTGGGTGTTGTGGACATACTTGTTGATCCCTGACTTGCAGTGGGTGTCGTGGATATGCTTGATGATCCCTGACTTGCAGTGGGTGTTGTCGATATGCTTGTTGATCCCTGACTTGCAGTGGGTGTCGTGGACATGCTTGATGATCCCTGACTTGCAGTGGGTGTTGTCGATATGCTTGTTGATCCCTGACTTGCAGTGGGTGTTGTGGATATGCTTGATGATCCCTGACTTGCTGTTTGTGTTGTGGACATACTTGTTGATCCTTGAGTTGAAGTGGCTGTTGTTGACATGCTTGTTGAACTGGATGGTGTGACTGCAGAGTTAGTAGTTCCTGAAGATGTAGCAGTCGTTCCTGATGTAGTGGTCGTACCTGATGATGTAGTAGTCGTTCCTGATGATGTAGTGGTTGTTCCTGATGATGTAGTGGTCGTTCCTGATGATGTAGTGGTCGTTCCCGATGATGTAGTGGCTGCAGCAGCAGTGGTTGTTTCTGTTACTGCAAATGACATACAAAAATAATCAGAAATAATTTAAAACATCAATGTAATTTATCTGAATAAGGTGCCGTACCACAGGAGATCAAATTGGATATTTGGACAATCTGTTCCTTGAATATACATTGAAGGAGAACAAATTAATCTTTAATTATATCCCAGTACCTTATATTCTTGGTGAAAGAGGGTGAACGCATGTAAAAAAGTGAATATTGAGTCTGTGCAACAGAATGCTCATAACGATAGACTTAAATGCGGTTGGATGGACACCTGCATGCAAAGCTGCAGCTGCCCCTCTTTCTCTCTTCATTGCAAAAAGCCAAAACAACAAATGAATTTTTAATTGTGTAATAAATTATATGAAAGGACAAATTGGGGTCTCCTTAGATATAGTAATGAGTGTCTCTTTTGTTTATCGTCATATATACAAATGACTGCTGCTGGCAAGTTGAGGGAGACATGACACCTTCTAAAAGTATGCACATGACTAGTATTGTATCGTGAAAATTGATTTTACAAGGTATAGTTTCAAATCTATAGTAACTACCTACATTATGCAGATTAGAACCAAGGACCTGATGTGGCTATGTACTTTTGATAGACAATACAGAACTAAGTACATGTATAATCATACATTCCCATTTAAGTACCGTATTTGACCAAATAAGCCTCCATGTCTCTAGAAGCGCCCCTTTGCTTTTTTAGGCCATGATTTTAATTGCTTAGGCATAAATAAAGACCAAAACTACACAAAACGTATGTATTTGCAATAATTTCGTCTTATTAGCACCTTTTCATTATTTTTACAATTCTTCAACTTATTGGGTCGAATACGGTATCTAGCTTTTATAACTAGCTGAATATCCAAATCAACCCTGGTTCTGTATCACTAAAACAATGTTATAATAATGTACATATATATTAATATACAGTAATTCACCATCGTTTGATAGTCTTGATTGTAATATCAAGTATTTCATTTGAATACTGCTCTCTAGCTGTCCCAAAGAACTATAATGATTTAAAAGAAGTATTCTGGTTATTGCTAAATCAACACACGCACATTATGTCATATCCCCTGACAATTCTGACAAGCTATATCAGTGACCTAATCCTTTTTTAGTAACAGTGAACTTTGTTACAGGCCTTTTGACCTGAAATTCAATCCCGTAATACCTAAAAAGCTACCATTGCATGATATTTCAATAAAATCCCCTAACCCATTATCAAAATATCATCTGGAAACCAACAACATCCTGACAGACAGCTGACAGACATACAAACACTATTATAATTAGTCTCCTCCAGTTTACAAAATATAGTCCCACATAAGAAAATTCTAAAGAAAATGATAAGGAATTTTATCCATTTTTCCAATGACTCTGTTTATGGTTTCTTGAAAATTCTACATAAAAAAACCCAAACAGAACAAAGCAAAAAATGGAAAATTTAACACAACCTAAAGCTCATTATGCTCTTGATGTCTTAATCTTTAAATATGTTACATATTTTCATACATATATCACTTCAAAAAAATGATTTATAAATTAACTGACCTGTTACTACCAAAGCACTTGCATCGATGTTAGACAAAGGTCCAGTAGCTACGCTGTTCTGCTCTGTGATAGCATTTTGAACATCTGCTGCGGTATGGCCTGCATTACCTCCTGAACTTCCAGAACTTTTCATATTTATTTGACTATGACATACCACACTTCCAGAGCTGAAAGCAGTTTCAGAAAATGTCTTATGCTACGTTTCCTTTGTGTTAGGAATAATGACCTTAAACAATAACCTCTTAAAAGTTTTTGGAAGTTCTCTCAACTAGGTTTACCCCTCCCCTTAATATTTTTTTTCTTTTTTTTTTTTCCTGACTTGTCCTTTGCATTTAGTGAAGTACCAAACATCCTTTGTAATAGTTTGCTTTATCAAGAGTTATCTCCCTTAGTTAATTTTTGCACTATATGGCTACAAAAGGAAATAACTTTTGATAGATCTTTTAACAAGAGGCCCATGGGCCTTAACGGTCACCTGAGTTAGAATATATAATGAAACAAATAATGAAACAAATTAAAGACATATAAACACTATATGCTGGGCCTTGAAGTTGGTCAGTGATTTATAAATTTGACCTTTTTAGACTATGAAGAGTATTTGCTTCCATCAAACCTGTGAACTTAGAGGTATTTTTTGAAATTTCAATCAATTTGACCCTGTTAAATTTGGTCCTGCCCCTCTGGTCCCCCAGGGGATCATCGAAGACAGATATGGATGTTAAAATGCTATATCTTAGGCTAATAATTCTAATCAAGTTTGACTAATTTCCTACGAAAATTGGGCAAATAATGTTCACAAATATGTTTTTCCTATATAAACTTAAGTAAACTTGACCCCTCCCCAGGGGGTAACGTGAGACCCCAAGGTCATATAATTCACAGTTTTTATAAAACACCTGAAGACCTTTCCATCTATAATTATTTGATTCTACTATATCAAGAAGTTTAGAAGATTTTTGAAGTTTTAGCCTATTTGACCCTTTTTTAGCCCCGCCCCTCTGCCCCCAGGGGGTCGGCCAGGACCAATGTGGATATGATATTAAAATATGCTATCTCAGGCTAATAATTCTAACCAAGTTTGACTCATTTCCTATGAAAATTGAGCAAAAAATGCTCATTGATGTGTTTTTCCTATATAAACCATAGTAAACTTGACCCCCTCCCCAAGGGGAAACAGGAGACCCCAGGGTCATATAATTTATAATTTTTATAAACAGATTTTAAGACCTTTTCATCTATAAAGTGTATTCGATTATACCATTTCCAGATTTTTAAAAGAATATTTTTGAAGTTTTAGCCTATTTGACCTTTTTTGGCCCCGCCCCTCAGCCCCCAGGGGGTCGGCCTGGACCAATATGGATATGATATTAAAATGTTATCTCAGGCTAATCATTCTAACCAAGTTTGACTCGTTTCCAATGAAAATTGAGCAAAAAATGCTCATAAATGTGTTTTCCCTATATAAACTATAGTAAACTTGACCCCCTCCCAAGGGGAAAACGTGAGACCCCAGGGTCATATAATTCACAATTTTTGTAAAGGACCTTAAGACCTTTCTATTTATGAAAAGTATTTGATTCTACCATTTCCAGAATTTCAGAGGAGAAGATTTTTGAAGTTTTAGCCTATTTGACCCATTTTGGCCACGCCCCTAAGGCTCCTGGGGTCAGTCATGGAAAATTTATTAATAGGATTCAATGGCCATCTCATAGGAATATTTCTGACAACATTTGACTAATTTCCTATCATAAATGACCAAATAATGCTCAAAAATCTGTTTTCCCTATATAAACTATAGTAAACTTAACCCCCTCCATAGGGGAAACCTGAGACCCCAGGGTCATGTAATTCAAATTTTTGTAGTGGGCCTTTAGACCTTTTTTTCTATGAAAAGTATTTGATTCTATACCACATCTGTGAGTGGAGAAGAAGTTTTTTTTAATTTTAGCCATTTTTACCCCTTTTGGCCCCGCCTACAGCCCCCTAGGGGTGGGGGTCATTTAATTCACAACTTTGATTGGCCTTATACCTTAGAAGGTTTGTGCAAAATTTTATTGAAATTGCTTCAGCGGTTTTGGAGAAGAAGTCGAAAGTGTAAATTGTTTATGGACACATATGACACACGACGGACAAAAGGCGATTAGAATAGGTCACTTGAGACTTTGTCTCAGGTGATCTAAAAATTAGCAAAATTGACCCCATGATTTGCTTAATTTTGAATCCAAACCATATAACAATGCTATAGATACCATACGACTATGAGTGCTATCCAATACATAGTTTCAGAGAGGAAGTAATTTATATGAAAATAGTAGCCTAATTAACCCTTTTGGCCTGCGTCTCAGACCCTGGGGGTCAGCCCCATTATTTGTACAATTTTGAATCCCCACCCTATAAGAATGCTCCCATTGCATTATGAGTGCTATGCCATGCTTAGTTTCAGAGAAAAAGTCATTCATATAAGGAAATAGCAACATTGACACTTTTTGTCCCGCCTCTGAGATCCCGAGAGGCGTCAGCCCTATCAATTGTATAATTTTGAATCCCCACCCTGTAAGGATACTACCATTGCATAATATGAGCGCTATGCCATGCTTAGTTTCAGAGAAAAAGTCATTCATATGGAAATAGCAAAATTGACACTTTTTGTCCCGCCTCTCAGATCCCCGAGGCGTCAGCCCACCATTTGTATAATTTTGAGCCCACCATTTGTATAATTTTGAATCCCCACCCTATAAGGATACTACCATTGCATAATATGAGACTGCTATCCCATGCTTAGTTTCATATGGAAATAGCAAAATTGACACTTTTTGGCCCCTCCCCTATAGGCCCCTTGTATAATTTTTAGTCAGTACCCCACAAGAATGCTACCAGTCAAATTTGTTAAAATTCCGACCAGCAGTTATGGAAAAGAAGTTAATAATTAATAATAAATTAAAAAAAAATAATGAGTCATATTTGTATGAATCCTCTTTACCACAAGTTCCCATTGTAAGACAGAATTGTGTACTTTAATGCAAAAAGTAAGAATGAATAAATTTAATCATACCTGAACCCAATTATAGTGGCACTTTCGAACAAGCTACTCAATCCACTTGCTGCAAATATGGCTTCAAGCTAGAAAAAAAATCCATGGATAAATTTATATGACAAATATTTAAGAAAACAATATTAATATTTGTAAAAGTAATTTATTAGAATTGACAGCTAAAGTGAGAAATACTATAATATCTAATAATTCCCTCTGCCCCCTCATTGAATACAAGAATTTGTAAGTGAGAAGGATTTGTCACTGTCACGTTACACTACTAAATACCACGCGAGACGCCTTTGAACTGTGAATAAAAACCCTTTTTTTTAACAAATACTTGTCTTATCGAGTCAAATGTAAAGCTTAAAAATCATCAAAATACTATATCAGTCCACCCAACCTGTGGACAATGATTGACCTTAATATGTGACCAAAAATATTTGACAATTGACTTTTGAAATCATAATCTTGGAAAATGATACATGGATTGGGAAAACTTAAAGTAAAGATATTTTTCAACACTAAATTATCACTAAAAACACGAGGAAACCCCTGAAGATTAGATTAATTTTCACCTAATCAGTTATCAAACTTTCAAAAATACTTATGCCATTTTCATACATCAGCAATGACTTGGGCTGAAAGGTTGGCATATGCTGCACTATTGGGGTCTAAAAGGTCTGCACTCCAAGCTATACCAAGCATTCTGATTTGGGCACTGTAGGCTGAAATAATCAAGTTTAGTTCATGGTCATACAACTTTACATAGCTTAGAATATCCTACAATACAAAAGTAAATGTACTACTAAAATTAATTAAGGATTATTTACATAAAAAAGAAAGCTAAATCAATTCTTTTGCATATACAGTAGTCCCCCCTTATACTGCCACCTTCTGACCATGAAGTACCAATGTGATTGTCAGTATAACTTGGGGATGGTGGGTGGTGTTGGTGGTACAACAGGATTTACAATATGTAAATTCCAATCACAATCGATAGCGTCCACCACAGTCGGGGAATTCCTAAGTGGAAATCTTGTTATTTATTAAATAGAACACTTAGAGAGTTTCACATTTAGATTTACCAAGATGGCGGGAGAGAAGTCCTCTCTCAGTCCTCATAAACATGTGAGGCGTATTTTGTAGGAATGCACCAGACTTTAAAGAATGGTTCCACTTATGAATAATAGTTAACAGTTATCATTGTACTACAAAGTCACAGTCTCTTTTTTACAATCCCACACTTGCAAGATTGACTATCAAAACACTTGACATTTTGACAGGGTCAGAGTAGTTTTGACAGTGTTTAAAATGCATTAATTAGTTAATTAGCCCATTGTCTGATGATTATTTTTGCATGACTGAAGGCCTTGGAGACTGGTACATGTATCAATGATACCTTAGGCGAAAAACGTAAACCATGTGGTAATGGTGGGTACTAAGTAGTAACTTTTGTACTTGAAAGGGGTTGGTAGATGGCGGTATATATGCCAGGTTTGGCGGTATTAACAGGGTTTAGGCCTATATACTATAAATCATTAATTTTTGTGGGGGTTTAATTTTTATGGATTTCGTTTATTGACCAAAATTAACGAATTTACAACTCCACGAAAACTTATCTTTTTAATGGATATATACAAACATCAGGTAAATTTTGCCTTCTCCATGAATTTAAGTCCTAACGAAATTGTAAAATTTTATAAATCACAAAAATTGAGCCCAGCGACAATAATTGATTACACGGTAGTGAGGAAATTTGTTCCAAACAAAATTGTGGCGATATGCAGGGTTGGTGGTATATCAGGGGCGGTTATAAAATGGGGGACTACTGTATATGTCCCAATAAAAGACATAAGATAAGCAAACCTACTAGAATCAAGAATATTTAGATGTATAATCTATTCAAACAGAAAAGCGTCTTTTTTAAAAACACCAAAAAATGTTATGTTTTACTTACATTCAGATGGTAGATAAACTAGCTTAATTAGATTAGTATACCACAACTGTAATATCTTTACTCACCAACAGAAGCTGAAGTGGATGAATCTGTTGAACTACTTTCATTGGACAAAGCTACAAAAGAATAAATCATCTTTATTGGCGAGGTTGATTACATTGTATGTAAATCAGTAACTTTAGTACTTATTCAATTTATAAAATTTAGGAACTTATTCAAATTACCAGTTTAATCTTCTGGTATTTGATTTATTGATATCAACTCTTACATAAATTCCAGTAATTTTTTTCTAGATCTGTACCATCAGATTTATATCTGAAATAAAATAGCCTCACTATTGGAACAATGGGATATTGTAAATGATGAAACATAATGGACACATTGTTTTTCAGCAGACTTTTTTTTACAATAAGACATTTTGAAATAGACTGTGAAGCTACATTATTTTGTATCCATAACCAATGATTTACTTACAAAATCAAACATAATCTATACAAATCTTCTCCATTTTGCTTATAGAACAATGAAATGAAATATCTGCACAATAAAATGTTTGAACATTTTTATTGAAAATGGAAACATTCTCTTTAAAGCCGCTAGTAATTAAGGATGTAGCCAGTATCTTTTGAAAGCTTTGTAAAGACAAAAATGTATGTGCCAGTAAAAAAAAATTTGTTCATACAAATTTAATCAAACAAGAACTGTCACCAGAGTGGACGACTAATAACCCCCGCTGCACAAATTTAGTAATAATTCCATTAAAAAGGGACATTACAGAATCCTATACTTTATTCAACTCCCCTGTGTGTCAGGGTTCTGACATCTTCGCTAGCCAAGGCTTCTGATTACGTTACACTCCACAAAGTGGAGTGTAACGTAATCAGAAGCCTTGGCTAGCGAAGATGGGGTTCTGACTGTACCAAGTTTTATCAAAATCTGTCAATTAGTTTAGGAGGAGTCCGCCTGACAAAGTTGTGTCTACACTCTACAGACTGTAATCAGACGGATGGACAGACAGATGGATGAAAAGACAGACAACCCGATTCCAGTATACCCGACCTTTGCTGCGGGGGTATAAAAAGTTCTATATGAAAAGTTTCCTATGTTGTTCCCTGTTCCAGGAATAATTAAGACTTGGTAATTCAAACTAAATATTATTTGATTTAAAATGATATTTTCATAACAGTGGATATAAATACTTACTTCCATAGTAGACTCCAAGTGCAATTACTACCACAGCCAAAATGATAGCTGCTGCTACAGCCAGTGCAATGCAAGGTTTTCGTCGGGACAATGTGGACCCTGAAAACATTAAAACGGGTATATAAGGATATTCTTATTCTATTAGGTGGCCATGCATGCAGCAGAACCACAACATGTGGATTTCCGATGGCCATTATTAATTGCAATAATTGCAATTTATGATTCTACTTAGTTTTTACAAGAGGCCCAAAGGGCCTGTATTGCTCACCTGGTTTATTTACGGTATATACCGTAATCAGTTATAATCACAAAAATTCTTACAATTGACCCCTTTAAGCCCCAGGTCCCCAAGGGGTAAGCCCTATCATTTGTACAATTTTGGATCCCCACCCCACAAGGATGCTGCCAATGCCATATGAGCACGACATCAAAAGTTTTGTTTCAAAGAAGTCATTTATATGAAATTGGTCTAATCTGGCCCTGTCATGTGAAGCTCCCAGGGGTCAGTATCCCCATTTGTAAAATTTTGAATTTCCACCACATACATGTAAGGATGCTACCAATTCATTATGAGAGATATCTATAATTCTTAGTTATAGAGAAGAGGATGTTAACATAGAAATAACCAGTTTGATCTTCTTTTGGCCCTGGCCCCCAGGAAGGTTGACAGCCCAACAAGTTTTATCCAATGTTTGGTTTCAGAGAAGAAATTGTTTATATGGAAATAGCCAAATTGACCCTTTTGGCCCCGACCCTCAGGCCTTCAGCTGCGTATTGTTAGTACAGTTTGAATTCTCACACCAAAAGGATGCTTTTCATTATAATGCTACCAATGCACTAAGAGTGTTATCCTATGTTTGGTTTCAGAGAAGAACTCATTTATATCAATATTAAGCCAGATTGAGTCAGGCCCCTGGGAATTATATTAGCTTGACAAATATACAATTCTGAGTCTGGAACCATAAAGATGCGTAACCAATGAAATTTCGTTAAATTCCAACAAGCAGATATATGAAGAACAAGTCGATTGTCAACGGACGGAGGAAAAACATCGCACACGGTATTGCATTGGCTTACCTTGGTCCATTGGATCAGGTGAGCTAAAAACTTAGATAAGTTACCAGGTATTTTCTATTCTTTAAGCTTCAAGTCCTCCTCCAGAAGAGATGAGGGGTTCTTATATTATACATATGTATACTGTTGGTTAAAAAATTTTGTGCAAGGTTCCTGTGGTTGTCAAGGTGTGCAACTAATTCATCGCAAAACACATTGATTGATTTGTGATATTCACATATCAATTCAATTTTACAATTAAGCTTTAATTTCCACTTTGGTTTGATATGAAGCAGTCCCCTTCATTTAAACATCTGACCCTTGAAACAGCAGACAATTCAATAGGGCACTGGCGAAAACAACTAAACATACGGGAATAATGATATATCACTGCAGCCCTAAATATATAACTTAAAGGCACATTAACCTTTCTGTAAAGAAACACGTTCAGAATATATTGACACATGACTTGTATTTTGCTAGTTTGATATTTAAATTATATAGGTACTCTGAATCGGTTTAAAGTTCAGTGATTTTTATAGACACTGTTATATTGCCCTATAAACCAAGACATTGTTTAGCTCTATAATTATAAAATGCTGATAACTGTAAAATATGGAAACTTAATACAAAAATGTTGTACACAGTTTAAAAAATGCAAGTCTGACATTATTGTCATGTTTAAAGGGTCATCAAATTAAAACCTTGAATAAATAAACATTGTCAATAAATGCCTATCAAATTCTGTCAACAGATAATGAAGTAAAGAGTTATTAGTTGACATTTCATATTTAGTTTAATTCTAGGTTCTATATATAAATTACCACAGTACATGTATCTTCTTGAGGTGCCTCCTGTAGTTGAAGTAGTAAATATTTCATAAGTTATGATAAGGTAACATGGCGAGAGAAGTGGGCCATCAGCCAGGCTCGAATGCGTGCTCTTCTGACTGAACTAGAGGTAAATTCACTCTAACATGAAGCAATCTGTGCTGTCCTAATACTGTTCTTGCAAAACAGTATTTTTTAGTATCTCACGACAACCATTTAAGTTTATATTTGACTTAAAAGTTGGCAAATTAAGCAAATATCCCTACTTTTCTTATTTTTCAGGGGTCCAAGAAAAGAATTTTCCCAAAGTTTTATTTGTAGGGCCTTTTTTCTTGTATAAAACAAAGGCAGATCTGTATGAAAAACAAAGAAAAAACTCTGTTGTAATTATTTTGGGGTAACATCCTATCTTTACTGGACTATTATTTTAGGTTCATATCCCTGTAAGCAAAATTTATAAATTTAGGCTTATAGAACTTATATTGATTTAAATCTACTCAAACCTGTCTACAAGGACGACCAAAGTGACTTTATGGGTGCATTTGGGGTAAAACGAAGGCCTCTTACCCAGGATAAATTTTAAATGATGTATTATAACAATTTATCCTAATTTCTTATGAATCAATATGCCCATAAAGGGAAGGGAAAAAACTCTGCCAAAGTGTGAAACATTGTTACCATAAGATGCCATAATTATTTTAATCTATTTTTTTACTTTTTTTCTTTGAATTTTCCTGATCTCATCTATTGATGAAATTTAACCAAATTTGGCATACTTATAGATCATTGTCTACATTTTCAGCTCATGATAATTGCATAATTATCTGTTACTGACTTTTTGAGAAAACAGAACATTTTTATAAGAAAACAAAACATTTCGTTGACATTTTGGTAAGAACAAAGAAGGAAATGATGTCATAAAAATTGAGCGATGCACCAAAATAATGATATTTTGAAAAAGAAGCATCGGAATATTTTGAAAATATTATGAGTTGAAAGTGTAGACAATTTTCTATAAGTATGCCAAATTTGGTGAAAATATATCGATAAATGAGATCAGGAAAATTCCAAGAAAAAAATAAAAATACATTATATTGGGAAAAAACAACAGTGACAAATACTTATGCCCCATGACTGTACATTGTACAATATAATTTAAGGTCCTGGTCATAATCAATATCATGATATTCAAATGGACAAGTGTGTCATGTCAACATTCACTTGTCCCACAAATCATATAATTAGATTGTATTAATCTAGACATGGTTTGATTTGACTTTTAACATTCTATTGAGCAGTCATAACCGTTTAGGATATGCCTGGTAGGATGCAGGTTTAGGAGCTGTCAAGGAAAGCCAGAGTAACTGGGGGAAAACCTGAATGGCCTACATGACAGTACATGTTGTACCATTCGTATTCCTACATACCATTTGGAACTTCAACGGTATCTAATGAATTAAAATACTTCACAATGTCATGGAATTTGTCAATATTTTTTGTTTAAGGTTTCATAAGGATTGTAGAACAAAATATTTATGCTGTATTTGTTTGTGGTAACATGTAACAGATTTAGCTCACAAAAATGTGCTTTTAAAAATAAGATCAAACTATATATTCATCAGAGTCATGCTGATACCAGGCCATACCTGGGTATATAATTAGATAGGGCTATAGTGGCTGAAAAGTGTATAAGTGCACATACCCCCGGTACTTTTTTTGCAGATTAAAAGTAAAAACTACACATTTTCAGATACTTATTACACATTTACATTTCCGCTTGCATTAAAAGTGTCCACTACCAAAAATTTCCCATTTCAATTTGCATTATCTTAAATGGTTAATGATGTTAAAATTGCATTTCTTGATTAAAAAAAGAAGCTCCCTACTAACTTTATTTTTAGCTCACCTGGTCCGAAGGACCAAGGTGAGCTTATGCCATACCGTGGCGTCCGGCGTCCGGCGTCCGTCGTCCGTCGTCCGTCGTCCGTCGTCCGTCGTCCGTCCGTCCGTCCGTCCGTCAACAATTGACTTCTTCTCCATAACCGCTGGTCGGATTTCAACAAAATTTGGCTGGTAGCATCCTTATGGGCTACTAACTGAAAATTGTACAAATGATGGGGCTGACCCCCCAGGGGCCTGAGGGGCGGGGCCAAAAGGGGTCAATTTGGCTATTTCCATATAAACGACTTCTTCTCTGAAACCAAGCATGGGATAGCACCCATAATGCAATGGTAGCATCCTTATAGGGTGGGGATTCAAAATTGTACAAATGATGGGGCTGACCCCCCGGGGGCCTGAGGGGCGGGGTCAAATGGGGTCCATTTGGCTATTTCCATATAAACGACTTCTTCTCTGAAACCAAGCATGGGATAGCACCCATAATGCAATGGTAGCAGCCTTATAGGGTGGGGATTCAAAATTGTACAAATGATGGGGCTGACCCCCCGGGGGCCTGAGGGGCGGGGTCAAATGGGGTCCATTTGGCTATTTCCATATAAACGACTTCTTCTCTGAAACCAAGCATGGGATAGCACCCATAATGCAATGGTAGCATCCTCATAGGGTGGGGATTCAAAATTGTACAAATGATGGGGCTGACCCCCCGGGGGCCTGAGGGGCGGGGTCAAATGGGGTCCATTTGGCTATTTCCATATAAACGACTTCTTCTCTGAAACTAAGCATGAGATAGCACTCATAATGCAATGGTAGTATCGTTATAGGGTAGGGATTAAAAATTGTACAAATGATGGGGATGACCCCCCGGGGGCCTGAGGGGCGGGGTCAAAAGTGTTCAATTTGGCTATTTCCATATAAACGACTTCTTCTCTGAAACCAAGCATGGGATAGCACCCATAATGCAATGGTAGCATCCTTATAGGGTGGGGATTCAAAATTGTACAAATGATGGGCAGACCCCCGGGGGCCTGAGGGGCGGGGTCAAATGGGGTCAATTTGGCTATTTCCATATAAACGACTTCTTCTCTGAAACTAAGCATGAGATAGCACTCATAATGCAATGGTAGTATCTTTATAGGTTGGGGATTCAAAATTGTACAAATGATGTGGCTGACCCCCGGGGGCCTGAGGGGCGGGGTCAAAAGGGTTCAATTTGGCTATTTCCATATAAACGACTTCTTCTCTGAAACCAAGCATGGGATAGCACCCATAATGCAATGGTAGCATCCTTATAGGATGGGGATTCAAAATTGTACAAATGATGGGGCTGACCCCCAGGGGGTCTGAGGGGCGGGGTCAAAAGGGGCCAATTTGGCTATTTCCATATAAACGACTTCTTCTCTGAAACTAAGCACGTTATAGCACCCATAATACAATGGTAGTATCCTTATAGTGTGGGAATTCAAAATTGTGCAAATGATAGGGCTGACCCCGGGGGCCTGAGGGGCGGGGTCAAAAGTGGTCAATTTCCATATAAATAACTTTTTCTCTGCAACTTAACATGGGATTACGCTCATAATGCAATGGTTACATCCTTATAGGGTTTGAATTCAAAATTTTGCAAATGATGGGGCTGACCCCCCGGGGGCCTGAAGGGTGGGGTCAAAAGGGGTCAATTTAGCTATTTCCATATAAACGACTTCTTCTCTGCAACTAAGAATGGAAGAGCATTTATAATGCAATGGTAGCATCCTTATAGGGTTGGGATTTGAAATTGTACAAATGATAGGGCTGACCCCCGGGGCCTTAGACGGCAATAGATGCGAGGTCAAAAGGTCAATTAGGCTACTATTTTCATATAAATTACTTTGTCTCTGAACCTATGTATTGGATAGCATATTTGTATGGTATCAATAGCATCATTGTATGGTTGTGATTCAAATTAAACTTTGGGAGTCAATTTTGCTTATTTTTTAATTGTCTGAGTCTTGTGATAATTACTAACAAAAAACCAGGTGAGCGATACAGGCCCTCTGGGCCTCTTGTTTAATTATGATTTTCTGAGTTTTAAGTTTCCAATAATCCTTCCAAAACAAGTGAGAGAGGGCTTTTTATTCTGCATTAATGAAAAATAATACTTAGCTCAAACCAAAACATTTTTATTTTCAATCAAATTTTCAATGGTTAAAAAAATGGATGGATAAATATGGTAGGAAATCATAGGTTTGTAAAAGGAGCGGGTGAATGTGATTTGTACATAGTGTTAAATACAGTCTCTGTCGCTCGGCTGAAGGAGCATGCTTATTTGGCTTAGTCGGTAAAGTCGTAGATTTCCACGCCGGAGACCTGGGTTCGAGACCTGGGTTCGATTCCTGGTCGGGGCACTCGACAGGAATGTGTATTTTCTCTGTTCTTCTACAGTAAGTCTACAATAAAGATGGTCCACCGCCGACGGACCATAAATGATACTCACAATTTGAACTATAATTGGTGTTTAATCGTGTATATGTATGTCTAATTAACACAAAAAATAATACGAAATGATTTATTTTGCTTTTGGTGCTTCATTCAATATAGGATATAATGCCACTGAATTTTTTCGGGATGCAGAAAATAATTTTGGTATTTTCATCTTTAAGTGAAATTAGAAGCTCAAACTTTTCAATGGTTAATGGTGTAAATTAAGTAATTTTTGTAACCGAAGACAAATACTAAATCCTCTGCTCCGGTATTTGATAGAGAAAAAATACCGTTTGTCAGCGGTGGAACATCTTTAAGTCAAATGTCCTATTTACTGTCAGAGTCATTACAAGAAGTAACACTTGATGGGGCCGCCTTTTTGTTGGGGATGAAGGTTGGGAGGGGTGTTATGAATAAACTTCACCTGCATAGATACTGGAACAACTATATTATATGCAAGTTTCTATGAACCTACATATTGGACATTACCCAACCCTAAACCGGGGATTACTTAATTCTTATAAAGATAGAGCATACAGCTACTTTTCATTCTTCATCCTAAGTAAGTATATTGTATCATTTTTTTTTAAAATTTTTTTTTATTGTCTCATTTTTTTTTTCAATTTTTGTTCTGTACAAATGAAATTATTTGAAGGTGTTATACAGAAGCATCCAATACCCTTTCCAAATTACTCCAGTCAGAGGGATTTGTTTTTATTCTGTATGAGAAAAAAACTGCCAGCAGTGATAACATTTGTTTGCTTCTTGATAAACTTTTTTATCATGACATATCTCAAATGAGATATTTTTAATGTGTGATTGCCTTACTCGTATCAAGTTATTAAACATTTTGAAATTGTGTGGCCTAGCTATATAACAAAGTTGTATTATAAGAGGTGATATTAGTTAGGTGCTCACATTTTGTAGCACTGCACAACATTGTTTCATTCATTATCATCAATGTTGCAGGCATATATAGATTAACAAATTAAATACAAGTGTATGTAAGAAATAGATGCTCTTGCCTCCACATAATTATTTCAATGTATTCAAATAACCTCAAATCAAACACATAGAAAACACAATGGCTCTTCAAATTATTTTAACTGCCAGGGTTATTTACGGTAAAGACGTGCCAGGTTTAGATAGTGGAGGAATTGAGATGGAGTACTCAGAGAAAAACCACCGACAAGCAGCCATCAATGACCCAAAGGATGTGGCATTATGGCATTATTATTGTTGGGACCTCACTCTGCCATCATAGCCCATACGCAATGGTCATGCTGACATAGAGTTATCACTTTTCAGTAGTGAAGCACTGAAGCTTGTAATTATCCTATCTTTAAGTTTGTTTTTTTACTTCATTACAATGTGGCAATATACATGAATTGCAATTCAAAAAAAAATTTAATTGAAAATTACAAGATACAATTTTTTGCATTTCTGTATGCAAACTGTACATATATGTATAATCACATCATCATTACATATTATTCCATTAATGTACTCGCTGTTCTGAGGGGAAGATTTTGTGTGAATTAAGCTTCTTCCACAACATAAAAGAATGTGTTGTACACATTCACTATTATATATGATATCAAGAGATGGGAGACTGATGAGTAAGACATTGAAAATGAGTCTCCAACTAAAACATGAGTTCGCAGTCCTTTTAGTTTTAAAAAGATAGGGCTGAGAACAATCAGGATAAAAAACATTCAAAGGTAGCAAGACAATTGGAAAATTTGGAAAACAAATGATATTTCAAAATAATTTAATGAATTATCTAAATTTTGAGATTAAACATTTAAATAACAGGAGAAATAAAGAAAAATATCAGATTAAAAAAAAAGCATGCCTCACCTGATGGAGAGCCAGGAATAATAAGATTATCATCCTTATATGGAGGGAATGCTGGGTCTGGAGGTGGGGTCCAAATATTCCTCTTTTTTTCATAGATTTGATCATCAGGTGGAGGACTGAACGAGATTTCAAAAGAACCTTCCTTTCCTAAATTATCAAACGAGCGCCTCTGGAAGTTTAGAGGTGGTGCACTCCAGGTAAATCCTTGATCAGCAAAGTATGATTTAGGAATCCAGGAAGGCACCTCTGATCCTGAGGCCAACTCTTCCTCATCATTTAGGCCTTCAAGCTTCAAATCTTGTCGAACTGGGGGCAATTGTAGACCCTGCAATCCAGAGGGCGACAGAAGTGAAGGGGGTGGATGATACGTTTCTTCCTCAGATGTGGGGCTTGGCCAAACCTTGGCATTTTTTTCGGAACTTCCAGGACGCGAGGGTGTTTTCACATCGTTTTTCCCAGATCCTGAAGCAGAAATCGTCACAACATCTTTTTCTGCTGTTGCGGGCCTAGAGGATGACGCTGCCTTGCTGTTACTAGTGCCTGGTCTAGATGGTAGCTTCCCATCTCCTTCACCTGGTTCTGCTCCGGGAGGTGGGGTAAAGGCTGCTACTTGTACATTTTTTACGGCAGGCATGCCACCAAGTTCAGAGAGCTCCTTACTGGCGTACAGACAGCAGTGAAGATGGCTCTAATAGAACGTACTTTTTATACACAGGTACCAAAGTTGAAAATATGGAACTGTTATACCGTGCTATTGTATGGAACAGAGCAAGGCTAATTAATGTTAGCTAGCTTGAGATGCCTCTTTTAGATATATATTATCCACAGACTATCCATAGCCGCTGTCATCATGATTTCGCTCACCTGCCTATAGTTCTGTTAAAGCCCAGGTATATAGCATCACCTACCCAGTTATTGATTGGCTCTCTGAATGCGTTACCCAAGCTTGACGGCAGTATGTGACAAAGAATTGTTCAATAAATAATTTGGAACCAAAGCTTTTTTGTTAAAGAGGGGTCAGGTATTGCGAAATAGAAACCTTGAGCTGTATTGAATCAATGTGAGTCGTTTGATTTTCCTATAATACACCACAGATAATTTGTATGTCGTCCAATAAGTACAAAATGTATTACGCATGCTTGAACGTATTGAATCTCAGGTGATCAACCAATAGCACAAACTTTAAATTTAATGATCTGACAAACAAAACAATTGTTTTCTATAGTTTTGTACACCTAACTAGGTTGCTTGTGTAGTAGACCGTTCTTAAATGATGAAAGGCAGATATATTTAAAAACCAAGCTATATCAAACCTTTATATACCCATAAAACATGCATGAACAATAAATAAGTTAAAAAAGATTGAATAAACCCTCACTAAATACTAACATTTAATTCTGAAATTTGTGAAGTAAACCATCAAAATCTCCAGAATATTTATTTCAAATCAAACTTAAACAATCATCTAAGCAGCCACCTCTGTATATGAAGCACCATTCTAACAAGACCACTATCTTAGGGTCCTTAACACAAATTGACCTCTGTATAAAGACCACTTGGCTACACTAGACCTTTTTCTTGGTCCATTAGGTGGTCTTTAATTATAGACAGGTTTTGACTGTATTTGAGATTAACCTAAATCAACTTTATTAGCTCAGTTTATTGGGTACTTAATTTTCTGATTACTTTTAAATTTCTGATTACTTAAACTTAATTCATCATAAGGCACATGAATATTTATAAAGACACTATTCATATACATGTAGTAGAGTTTTTTTCCATAAACATTCTTTCTGCCGTTATTTAATACTAGTGACTTAAAAGCTTAATAGCAACTTTAAGGGCCAGTATACATACACAAAAATATTTATGTACTCAAAGAAGTGTTATGACCAGAAAATAGTTGGTGGCCACTTTGGTTCAATATGAGTTAAAGTGATCTATTATAATTTTCTACTAACAGAAATGGTGGGTACTCAAATTCATTTGTAATCCATGCAAGGACATGAATTTGAAGAAAAAACTCATTAATATCTAAATTTCTCCTTATGGAGTTAACCCCTTTGTTCCTAAAAGCCAGACATTAATCTCAGCTTAATATACAAAATACGGTTGCCCTCTCAGGAAATCTGCATGGGGGTTAAAATGAAATTATTAGCATTTTAAATAAATTTAGGAGTTTAATTTTATACATATTAGACACTGTACACATAGCACAAAATGAAGGACAAGGATAATGATTATGGGTCATTCTAACCCTGTGAGTCTTTGGGCCTTAATTAACGGTCATCTGACTAATGGGACACTCAGTAGTGAAAAAAAATATTTGAAAAAAATACCAACAATTAAGACATTTTATTTGTTTTTCAGAAGAAGTTGTTACTCTCTGATATACAGAATGTATATATACATGTATCTGACCACTGAAACTTTGTAAGTTGGTCAAGGTCATTGATCCAGAATGCAGCCGCTCAGTATCTATAAGTAATTTAGGCCTTTAATTTACATAACACTGTATGCATGGAGAAGTTTTTTGAAGATTTTCACATATATCTGACCAGGCAATGTGACCTTAAAACAGCGGTAATCTTCATCCAAGCGTGCAACATGTCTTTTAAGCCTATTTGACACCTGAGGCCTTGAATAAAGGTAAATGTCATTCATTAATTTGTACAAGCTAGCCCTTAACCCCAGCATGCTATTTGACTCACACTGGGTCTCTTGGCCTTTAGTTATTGACAAAATTGTTTAAAATGTTTAGCAAATTTGACCCCAATAACATATAATATATATAAATTAGCTTAAATGAAGGTCACTGTCATTCATACCTGAATGATAGCGTCCCAATATTATTTCTAGACCTCTATAATGGCAAGAATTTAGCCTATACCTGACCCCTATTGGAAGGTCAAAGTGTTTCATTTGGACAAATGTTGCTAGCTCGTCATCACATAATATTCAATTACATGTATAGCATTTTAATGAGGTCGATGCATGTTTTTATTGACCAAAGAAAAAATATCGACAGAGGACGTTATACGTATTTCATGCCATGAAATCCATCTTCACAAAAATTAGTGGTATTTATCCGAGTTCACAGAATTAGCCATCATTGATGCCCTGTCTGACATTCCTGATTGCTGCTATTATGGACAGTGTGCATCAGGTTATGTTTGAGATTAACATAAAACAGAGAAATCTCTGGTATAAAGAACGGTTTTATATTTCGTATTTCACTGAAACAGGTTTATTGTGCACACACGTTTTCTCTTCTATTTTTAGATCAACTCAGCCAATCACAATGCGTGTTACATAGACACTTCATCTGTAACATGTAGCGATGTAATCTACTTAGTACTACAGTGAGTCGATACACTATAACACAATTGTGCAATCTTATGATAGAACGGTAGTAATCCTGATTTCCAGGTACATGTACAGTAGAAAATGGTGAAAGCATCATCATACTGCAGTCTTCTTAGTTCTCAATGTCTGATAAACGACAGGTATAGCTTACATATAACTGTCCAAATAAAAGCACTGCCCTTACGTGTATCATAATTACATCTTTGTATTTGTAGCTCCGACGTTGTTTAAAATGTTACATTTCTCATCATGACTACTGGGAGAGAGACAAACCCGTCTGTCTATCAATTCGCTGTGTTCGACGAAAATGTGTTACCAACAAAATCAGCATCTTAGAAACACTTAATTTATCAACATTATAATGCATGTCGCATTCAAACGCTTAAATGACATTGATGCTTTGATGCACTGATGGCCACGGGAAATCCCTATCTATTTATAGACAGATCGGTCAATTAACCTTTTTCAATCAACTTTTATCAGTCGATCATTGTTTTATAGGGGGTCACATGGGGTACTGACGTCCAATGAGATTGGCGGAAAAACCAAGAAAAATAATAATGCCCAATATCAGCACCCTTGGCCATTCAGCCATGGAAGTTATTTGAATGAAAAGTTTATGAACGGTGCACTTAGTGCAGGAGGACAACTATTGTATTTTCATTTATACAGCTACTACCTTGTTATGCATATTTTAGAGACAATAAGCAACATCGATTCATGTTTGAAAGCTGCCAGCATCATGAAATTTGTAATCAAGTTGGAACATTCTGAAATGAGAATTTGGTTTTACCATGTCAATTACCCATCATATGTTTTAAATGGAAGAGCAAATTGAAATTTAAAGCAGTCCAAGGAGAAAGCAATATTTAAAAAAAAAACAGTGATTTGACCCCTCTAGGATTTCAGTAAATGTACATAATGTATTGAATGATTCATAGGAAAACTGACATAGTCAATTTTCATTGCAAATTAGCATTTGCGTAGTGATCTGATTAAAATATGAGTACACTTAACGTAGACCTCCCTGCTGTGACGTCATACGTTCGTAACGTCGCTTTCCAGATCCCGGCAAACATATTTTATTTCTCCATACTCATCTATTATAACTCGCTTCGGATATCCGCAAATATTTCATCTGCCAGCTTTCCGAGTGTTTACTTGACTATTTTTAACATTTTCAGGCCAAAATTTAAGGGGTATTAGAAAGCAAATCGGTCGTATTTTGAAAAACAATGCGGTGAAGTATAGTTTTATTGGCTTTTCTTAATGCAAATAGGTCAATCTTCATGGAAATTTAAAAAAATCGATTTTTCTTGAGATAATTTTTTCAGAAAAAAAGAAAACATTACTATTTTATACAATTTTTCACTAAAATTGAGTCCGGAATTACTTTTAAAATAACGATATTTCGTTTTATTTTGGAAAACCCAGCTTATTTGATATAGCTATGAATTATATATTACCTACTGAAAAAATGAACGAAATCCCTGAGAGGAAACTAGAAGGGACAGTCTACCTTAATTGTAACATTGAGATAATTTATTTATATATAGATGTAGTGTCAAATCATATGGCACTATTGTTCTTCATTTGTCAGTGATTTTCTAACTATTTTGCTGGTGTAAGTTTAAAGGTTTCATGGATTTCAGTGAAATGAAAATACAAGGCATTTGCACAGCAGCTACATGTAAGACTAAGTAATCCATAGATCCTTACATTACAATTCAGTGCAATTAAGATCTGCATTCAGGTCTTGCACCAAGTTTTGTAATACAGCTAAGCAGCTATGGGCTTTTGAGTAGAATGATTTCTCAATCTGAATAAATACCTTGACAAAAGCCATTTATAACCCTAGAGGAATAATGTTGTTATATCAAGTAACAGCTTTCTATAAACGCAACACTAATCATAAAATATTTTTTCGGGTAAAATAGAAACCTTAGTACACTTTAAACTTCAAACATTATTTTTCTATTGATTATGAAATATCTACCTCAGCTAGCTATAACATCAGAGCACATTAATTTATATAAGGTCAAAATGTAGGTTAGACTGCATGTTTGGATAGTATACATTATAAAATGATACACAGTTTAATGAATCTAATGACGTAATGTGAAGAAACATAATCCAAAAAGCATGATCCTCCATAAAGAAGTATCAGTTTTAGTCAAGTTGACCCCTATTGGCCTTGCTGCTCAGACATCAAAGGGTCAGTCCTATCATTTGTACAATTTTGAATACCAACTTAGCTACAAGTATTTACCAGTCAAATCTTGTTACATTAAATGAATTCCGACCTGCTTAATACCGTATGAAAAAGAATTGTTTACGTGACATCCCATCAAGCATTTAGCACATGCATTTAGTGGGGTACTAGATATAGTATACAGAACACAAAATTAAGTTTTAATAAGATTAAATGGAAAAGATAAATACCTCTGTAACTCTGGACTGGTCAGATAATGTTGTACCAATATGTGTCACATTCACATCGTATCCACTATTTTAGTAAGCTGCTGGCCACTGGTCATAAGGAGCAATACATCTTAAAATCTTAATTTGTATAGATGTATCTTCTTGTTGGTCCATATACAACATATATATAGATATCTGTTAAAGGAATGCTGAAAAGCATTGGCTAGGAGAAAATTCAGGTGACTCTGGTGATGCTGCTCCTCTGTACACATACTGTCAATCTATGATCTTAGGCTTTTGTTTTCTATGTTTTAGGCTGTACTTCTTTCCAATGCAGATTCTGCAAAAATCAAATTGTCTTTGAGTGTAGCGTTAAATTTAAGCCAGGACTTACAATAGCCACAGCAGTAATTACCAGTATGATTTAGACAAGAATATTTGAAGGGATACATAATTTGACCAGACCTTTTGCAAAATTTTTGCACAAAACATATATATCCAATTAAATATCTTTTGCAAAATAAACAAGAAGCCCATGGGCCTTAACCGTTATCTGACTATTGGCACAATATAACAGTCTTTTAAAGATTTTAATTTGACCCCTGTGATCTTGAATAAAGATCATTTGAACAAACTTGGTAGCTTTTCGATCATCCCAGCATGTCACAGGTCCAATATCAGGTCTCTATGCATCCTAGTTATTCTTAAAAAGTTGTTTAAAGATTTTAACCTATTTGACCTCTGAGACCTTAAATGAAGGTCAAGGTCATTCATTTGAACTGATTTGGTAGCCCTTCATCTCAGCATGCTGCAGGCCAAAGTGATTATCCTGGGCTTCTCAGTTCTTGAGAAGTCGTTTAAAGATTTTAGCCTATTTGACCCCTGTGTCCATGAATGAGGGTCAAGGTCATTCATTTGAACAAATTTGGCAGTCCTTTGTCTCAGCATGCTTCATGCCCATTATCAGTACACTGGGCCTTCTTGTTCTTTAGATGATGTAGTTTAAAGATTTTAGCCTTTTTGACACCTGTGACCTTGAATGAAGATCAAGGTCATTCATTTGAACAAATTTGACAGCCCTTCATCCAAGCATCTAAAGGGCCCAATATCAGGTCTCTAGGCCTCTTAGTTATCCGCGAGTAGTTGTTTAAAGGATTTTAGCCTATTTGACCCCTGTGACCTTCATCGAAGCAAGCTACAGGCCAAATATCAGTACCCTTGTCCTTTTGGTTCTTGAGAAGAAGTTGTTTAAAGATTTATAATTTTAGACTTTTTGATCCCTGCGACCTTGAATGAAGATCAAGGTCATTCATTTGAACATAACTTGGTAGCCCTTCATCCAAGCATGCTTGGAACAGGCTTAATATCAGTACCCTGCAGTGGGTAGGAAGATGAAACATAATGGGGGGCAAACGAAAGGTCCACAATATTCCCTCAGGAATAAAATATTATGATTTAGAATATCTCAGATGAGTTTTATGATGTAATTTGTTTAATTTACTAGCGTCGAAGGCGTGAGATTTTGTTGTTTGGGGAGTCCAGGGGTCTTCCCCAGTAAAAAAATATTACGATTTAAAATGGCTGAGATGAGTTTTACAATGTATTTTGATGATTTTAAAGCCTTCTTAACACGGTATTTTTTTCACTTAAATCACTGCATTTAGAAATGGTAATTGTGAATGTCGTCATACCATTATGCAACCCTGCTCAATCTGAACATACCGGATTCACACCTTCGACACATTGATATGTAACTCAAAATAATAAATTAAATGAATTAATTGTCTTGTCAAGACATATAAACAAATAAATCTTTTACGACATTTTTTGAAATAGTATAATCCCTTGATGGACATTTTTAGTCTAGTTCTTTCGTATTGAATTTTCATTATTAAAGGTTTGAACATTACATGCTTGAACGTTTTAGGAAATGCGGTGTGCAGCAGAAAATTTTCTAAAATAAAGTATGAAAAATATGCAGGAGGACACTTTTTTTCGTTCAAGTATGCATTTTTAGAACATTTCACTCAGCAAAAATGGGGGGGTTCCGCCCCCTGGGAAACGGGGGAGGGGGGCGGGGGCAATTGCCCCTTCTGTTCCCCCGCTTCCTACGCCCCTGCCCTGGGCCTTTCGGTTATTGAGAAGAAGTTGCCTGAATGTTTACACATGGCGAAAAGCGCACGACGACTAGGGACAGTGCATGAATAAGTATACATAATATATTATATATTTCTGAGTTGATCATTTTTTTCTCTTGGGAGTAAACAATTTTATTATCCATTGTGTATACATTGTACATCACTCTGAGGAGTTATCATTTGGCCTAATAGTTAAAGGTAGGTTTCGCCCAACCAAATAAATATTTTTTGTGAAATGCGATAAGCAGAAGAAAAGATGAAAAATACATATTAAAATATCTCAATATGTGTTTGAGATTGAACAAATGTGTCTTGAATACAAAATTGAAGGAAATCCTTGATTTATTACGGTGTCCGTCAGACAAAATAATATGTAAATGAAGCTGCGATGGATTGTGTTGTCGAAGTTTGGCGCATGCGAATTGTCACGCACTAAAAGTAAACAAAATGGCTGAACGAAAGTGTTTGCGATGAAAAAAATATATCTGAATCGGCAACAAAGTGGAGGAAATTATAATGGATTCGGTAGCACCCTAGGATATCTATAGGGAATTAAATTCAGAGATGGCATGTAGCAATAGAAGAAACAGAAGCCACATCTCAAGCGGAATTTGCCGGGATCTGTTGGGACTCGTGTAACGGCATTGCACATGGTGAGTTAAATTTCAACACATATGCCAGCGCACAAACAGCCGCAGACTAACTACGTGTTATTTGGTGTACAAAGTTAGCGAGCGTATGATATTGTAAAAGGAGCGGGTCGGTGTGACTTGTAAATAGTGTTAAATACGGTCTCTGTCACTCAGCTGACGGAGCATGCTTCTTTGGCTCAGTCGGTAGAGCCGTCGATTTCCACGCCGGAGACCCGGGTTCGATTCCTGGTCGGGGCACTCGACAGGAATGTGTATTTCCCCTGTTCTTCTACATTGGCGCCCAACTAAATAACCCATGGTAGGTGGTAAAAAGAGTCTCGGGTTGAGATTTAGGAAATCTCAAGAAAAACAGAGGGAGTAGTGTAAAAGGAGCGGGTCGGTGTGACTTGTAAATAGTGTTAAATACGGTCTCTGTCACTCAGCTGACGGAGCATGCTTCTTTGGCTCAGTCGGTAGAGCCGTAGATTTCCATGCCGGAGACCCGGGTTCGATTCCTGGTCGGGGCACTCGACAGGAATGTGTATTTTCCCTGTTCTTCTACAATATGATATGTATAAACAGTCCCTCTCCCTTCGATTTTTTGTTGTTGTTTTTTAACTAAACATGCCATGGCAAGACTGTCACTTCTATCTGACATTTTGTTGCACGCTTCCGATTGTTGCTGCGGCCTCGTTTTTGAAAAAATACGTCATGTTCTATGTAAAGCTTGACTTTGCTCTATTTTTAGAGGAGTATTTTTCTGGTCAAGCTAGGCAACTGACCACCCATATTGTTCGCTGTATGCATTGAAAATGATCTGAAGATTATATCTATGTATAGGATAAATTTCAATTTCGTAGTCTTTATATTTCATTGGGCGAAACCTACCTTTAAGTAATTACTGAAGAAAAAAAAATCAGCAAAAAATGTGTCATTCGTAAAAGTTTGCCTTTACCTAAATTTCATTGGCCTACTTAATATAGGCCTAATGCAAAGGCCTCTGCTTTTGGTTTGATGAAAATATAATAACCTACCCCTACTACAGTATATATAGTACACATGGTAGGGGTAGGATATTGTATTTTTCCAAAACCAGATGCAGTCACGCCTGTGTCTTAGGCTAATGTGAGCAGACGACACATGACTTCTGACATCAGGCCTATTTGTAATTACATGTAGCCATGCATTCTATCCGCATATGCTATTGATATCGTAAGCTTACAAACGCTGCATACCCGCAAAAGGTACATGTGACCTACATTGTTTACAGGTTTCGTTCTTTCTGCATTCAAGTTCAGTCTTTTGGCCGGTAACGTTATGCCCAAAATGTATGTTTAAATCAAATTCCAGCAAACGCTTGTAAATCCGACGTTTTTTTAAGCTTACTTTCGACATTGACTGAACTTCAAACCTCGGCTGAATACAATCGGGAACCGTCGGTACTCTCCGTAAATGAGTGAATATTGCTTGAATTAAAAAAAAACTTTCACGAGATGATTTTTTTTTTAAATTGCATCTAAATAATGAGTTATATTTTTACCTTTGGAGAAAAAGATCAATAACATCTTATGTTTTGGAAAAAAAATCTTTTTTAATTTCTAGACAGACCATTGCACATGAACTTTAGTAAGACTAGGCTAACATGTACACCGAAAAAACATTGCATATAATACATCTACACTAGATACATGCAACATCACACAGAATTCTACATTTCGTGAAATGCAAATCAGTAGTAGTAAAAAGGATAAATCAAATGTCTAGTCTAAGACCCCGTTTAAACTAGTGATTTTTTGAATGCCTACCTGTATACATGTATATATATCACTTCTTAGGTGTACTTGACCATAAATTAGTTTTAAAGTTATAAAATGAATACGTATCCGTCTTCACTTTAAATATCACGGTTGACTCGTAGATTGTTGTATTGTTAGTAAATTTTGACAAAATATGCAAAAAAGGAAAAAAGAAATTGTTGCAAGTCCACAGGGTTCAGTAGCTGTCATCAAATAACCATGTCATTATGTTTATTAGTGTTTAAAGGCCTAATAGGAGCGCTTGTTTGACCGGATTGACATTACATATGTATTAATTTACATCGAGTCCTTTTTGACCTTGACAGAACAATTGCGGCTGTAGATTATAACAAGCAAACAGTTGTTTCGTCCTCTAGATTTGTTAATCTTTATATTCTGTCTTTGCATATTACAGAGTTAGCTCCCTTGCGGCTCAGGTATCGATTGTTACGTCATTGTTTTGTGAGCGAAATTCACGTCGTTTTCTCCGAAAAGTATGACGTTACACTCGCAAACACATGACGTCACAATCAATACCTACCCGCAAGTGCAGATAACTCTGTAATATGCAAATTCGGAATAGGCCCAATATTTAAAGCGAGTCGCTTGTCAAACACATGAAAATGATCCTGTGTACATGTTTTTTAAAATTTTTAACACGATTGCTCCTGACTGAGTATTTCTTCACCTTATTAAAAAACAAGAAAACACGGTTATAATTTCAGATCTGAAAAAAATTGCACAACCTACCTCAGCAAGACTAAACACCTGTGACCAGGTCTTAATGGTAGAAGAAATATCATTCATTACAAATACGAGCAAATTAATGTGCAATATGGAACACAAAACCTGCGTAAGGTTGAAAACTATGCAGAGTTGCGGAGGCTGCTAGTATTGGGACGGCCCGGATGTAAGTGTAAACATTTGTTCTTAATGTCTCCTGCATCCATCTACATGTCTTTATGTCTTTATTTTAGTATTTTGGTTTGCTTTATGCTTGTTTTGTCACCCCTTTGAACTGTCCAATATAAAATTGTGTAAAAAATTCTGTGATAGCTTATGTAGTGCCTGTACTTATAATGTTTAACTGTTATGCTTTAGTTTAAATTTCTGTTATATAAAACAATATACTTTGTTTTGTCCGAAAAAAATGCTCGAACGAGCTTATGTTACCATGTTTTATATACTTCGACACTAAAAAGTTTCTTGTAATATACACTTGTATCTAAATATCTTAGGCTAATGTGAAAAATGAACAATGACTTCTGACATCAGGCCTATTTGTGTAATTTACATTTGTTGCCATTGCATTCTATCCGCATATCAAATTGATATCGTAATTTTATACAATAAACGCTTTACCCGCAAAAAGTACATGTGACCATTTTTGTTTACAGGTTTAAGATCTGTCCAAATTCACGTCAAACACTAAAAATTGTTAATGTTTAAATCAAATTCCAGCAAACGCTTGTAAATCCGACGTTTTTTTTAAGCTTAGACTTTCGACATTTTGACTAAACTTCAAACCTCGGCTGAACCCAATACAATCGGGAACCGTCGGTACTCTCGTAAAAAGTGAATATTGCTTTGAATTATTAAAAAAAACTTTCACGAGATGATTTTTTTTTTTTATTTTTGCATCTAATAATGAGTTATAACCTTTGGAGAAAAAAGATCAATAACATCTTATGTTTTCTCAGAAAAAATGTCTAGAATATTTTTAGGCTTTCTAGACTTAAGCATTGATGTCACTATTTTTTAATTTTATCGGGGTATGAAAAACAAAATTGTTTGAAAACTGTGTGAATAAGCTTACAAAGCGGATTCTGTACAAAAGTAATTGACAAACATTTTTTTTTCATAACCCGATAAAATTAAAAGTTAGTGACACCAATACTTAAAAAAATCTTTTTTAATTTCTAGACAGACCATTGCACATGAACTTTAGTAAGACTAGGCTAACATGTACACCGAAAAAACATTGCATATAATACATCTACACTAGATACATGCAACATCACACAGAATTCTACATTTCGTGAAATGCAAATCAGTAGTAGTAAAAAGGATAAATCAAATGTCTAGTCTAAGACCCCGTTTAAACTAGTGATTTTTTGAATGCCTACCTGTATACATGTATATATATCACTTCTTAGGTGTACTTGACCATAAATTAGTTTTAAAGTTATAAAATGAATACGTATCCGTCTTCACTTTAAATATCACGGTTGACTCGTAGATTGTTGTATTGTTAGTAAATTTTGACAAAATATGCAAAAAAGGAAAAAAGAAATTGTTGCAAGTCCACAGGGTTCAGTAGCTGTCATCAAATAACCATGTCATTATGTTTATTAGTGTTTAAAGGCCTAATAGGAGCGCTTGTTTGACCGGATTGACATTACATAGGTATTAATTTACATCGAGTCCTTTTTGACCTTGACAGAACAATTGCGGCTGTAGATTATAACAAGCAAACAGTTGTTTGGTCCTCTAGATTTGTTAATCTTTATATTCTGTCTTTGCATATTACAGAGTTAGCTCCCTTGCGGCTAGGTATCGATTGTTACGTCATTGTTTTGTGAGCGAAATTCACGTCGTTTTCTCCGAAAAGTATGACGTTACACTCGCAAACACATGACGTCACAATCAATACCTACCCGCAAGTGCAGATAACTCTGTAATATGCAAATTCGGAATAGGCCCAATATTTAAAGCGAGTCGCTTGTAGCTCGAGATAGAGAAGATTTTTTTTATTTTCAACAGATCACCAGAGGACCGTTATTTAACTGTAATTGAACTTATAACCTCAAGATCACCGCGACCCACTTTTCGAGATTTAAGGTAAACTGCACCCAGCGATATTATAGAAATGATACTAACTGCATTGTTTAGTGGTTGGTACTGTGGGAGTAAATCAATGAACTCATGAAATTTGATATCGGGGTAGTCGTCGATTCTTATACAATGCTATTTATAAGTCAGAGATCATTATATAATTACTGAATAGACACCATCTTGATTGTTCCACCGCGTTCGACCACAGGAATCACGGTATCGTGTCAAACTTATTGGTAAAAAACAAACACATCAAACATGGCAATCTTTTCATGTACGTACATGTTTAGTATACGGAATTTTGACACGATTGTAACTGAGTATTCTTCAATTATCTTCCAAACGAGGCCGCGGTTCCATAATGGTACTGGTGTCTATGAGTTGGTACAACATTGCACAACCACCTCAGCAAAGACTAAAGAACCTGTGAAGGTCTTAATGTAGAAGCAATATACTGTATGCATTACAAAACATGCAAATTAATGTTCAAACGTATAGATAAAGAACCTAGTTTCACCTGGGTGACATATAAATATCAACTTGCATAATGTGTATTTGTGCATACGCATGGAAAATTACATTATTGTATCATATTCAAAGTATTTTTGTGTATTTCCATCTAAGGAACACCCGTGTATGCAGTATAGCACAACGGTTGACTTGACCGGATAAAATGTTTACCTGTACATTTTGACCTGTCCAGATAAAATGTCTACACGTACATTTTGACCTGTCCTGATAAAATGTCTACACGTACATTTTGACCTGTCCAGAAAAAATGTCTACACGTACATTTTGACCTGTCCGGATAAAATGTCCTGTACATGTCCTGATAAAATATGTACACATACATCTTGACCTATCCGGATAAAATGTCTTGTCATGATAAAATGCACACACGTACATTTTGACTTGTCCAGATAAAATGTCCTGTCCTGATAAAATGTATACACGTGAATTTCGACCTGTCCAGATAAAATTTATGCATGTACTACATGTACATTTTGACCTGTCCAGATCAAATGTCTACACGTACATTTTGAGCTGTCCAGATCAAATTTCAACAAATACATTTTTAACTGTCCAGATCAAATGTCAATGTAGCTACACGTACATTTTAACCTGTCCGGATAAAATGCCTACAAATACATTTTACCTGTCCAGATCAAATGTCTACAAATACAACTTGACCTATCCAGATCAAATATCTACGCGTACATTTCTACCTGTCCAGATAAAATGTCTACACGTACATTTTGACCTGTCGAGATAAAACGTACACTGACCCGTCCAGATAAAATGTTTACACGTTTATTTTTCCCTGTCCAGACAAAATGTCTACACGCACATTTTAACCGCTCCAGATAAAATGTCTACACGTACATTTTTCCCTGTCCAGATAAAATGTCTACACGTACATTTTACCTGTCCAGAAAAAATGTCTATATGTATACGTACAGGTATTTAAATTTAATAAAAACATAACAATGACCTTGGCCTATTTTGTATTTTTAGCTTGATACCGCACGTTACGCAAAAAGATTAAAATTGAACACTTTGACGCTTTGTTCGCTCTTTACAGACGGCTTTGAACTAAGCTTTTATGTTCAGATAATTATTTTTTAGTTGGGATATACATAATGTATAGCAGAATAGGTTTTGTTTACATTTGTTTTGTAGTCATAAGTACATTTGATTGCCTTCTGTCACGAGCCCGTGAAAAAAACCTTACACAAGCACAATAGCCTTTACAATTTTTTTAAAAATACTATTCATCGCTCCGTCACGATTTGAACAAATGACATATTTATCGATGCCCGACCCTCCATTAACCTTAAATAACGATTGTAGGCGAGGGGGGGGGGTGTAGTTAATTTTCTAATTTTATAACGGTGCATTGGTCGTCAAACTTGTAGGTCACGGGTGTTGGTTACATGCATATTGTGAAATAGTATTGATCCCGAATACCGATACCCTATCATGCTATAGGTGCATATATACAGTAGTGCATGGCAAATAAAATTATTTTATAAATGTTTTTCATTAATTTTATTTAAGCAACTGTAAACTATTTTTTTAAGCAACTGTAAACTATTTTTTTCTGCATAGTTTACCATTTTTACGAATTCCAAAATTTGTAAATTTTAGATTCAAATTCCGTAATGCTTCCCCATGAAAAATTCTAAGTTAAGTGATTCCTTTAATCTAAGGAATGTTCATAAAACTGATGATGATGATTAACGTTAATTGTTTCGTTATTTTCGTCGTTAAATGATACGATGTGATTAATCAATTTTCTATGGCCTCAAATGATCAGTTATAACATAATTCAACCTGTGTATAAAGACCAACTGGATATAAAACATGGTTTCTTAGGTAGTAGTCTTTATGGACAAGTAGGGGCTGTTCAAAATATTCATTTAGCTGTTTTTTGTTTAGTCTACCACATGCTGGAGCTTATGTATCAACGTATTTAATACATGTATTTATGTAAACAGTTTTATGCTTTATTCTTCCCAACCAACTCATTCACACATGATATTATTCACAAAGCGGCTGAAATAGAAGGATTTTATTCAAGATCTTTTACAAATCAAACTTATTATGGCAATGTTTATGATTCTCATAATCAATCTGGGACATAGTATTGAGCTGGTTTAGGTCTGGTATATAATACCCAATCATCTCTATCTAGCAATTATTGTAGAGTGATATCTCAAAATGAAGTTTCTTTTGTCACAATCGATCAATAATTAAATACTTTATGTAGACAATGACGCACATTATCGTCAACCGTAAAACGATATGTTCAATGTTCTCACTTGCGATCACTGTGGAGTATTTGGGTTATAAGAATATAAAAACAATAAATGTTTCTCATATATCCGGAATTTTAATGTCTTTGTATGACATTTTGTACTATTCCGTAATATGTGTCCGGCCATCACCGAAATTGAATAAATGTTGAAAGAAGATAGATGTCTTCTTTTTTCACTGCAAACGAGTCCCCACAACTATCTAATTTTAATATATCTTATGTAATTCGATTAAATACGGGATAGACCTTGCTTCTTCAATAAATGTTAAATTGGCTTGCCATCACCCGACACAGTTTCGCCATAACATACCTTTTAACACAAAAACACATTCCAAACATACCAGATCAGTTATATGCAATTAACGAAGTATGTTTACACTTGCGGCCAGTTATGGCACGCTGGAATGAGATGATATATCAATAATGTATCGGGTTATATATGGAAATCAATATCAGACAGATGCCTTAGACTCAATCTGCCTGACACACTACGTAAAATTATCACAGCTGAATATTTATTTACACTCGGGTAGTTCACAAGCGATATGAGAATCAGTGACAGTTGATATAATTATATATGAACCTACCAGAGTGGCCTAAGACCATTTCAGACGTTTTAGAGGTCTAGATGAAAATTCACTAAAAGCCCTATTCTACATGGTACTACGCGTACAGTACACATTGTACAATGTAAAATAGGATTTTTGATCTAGACGCCTAAAAAATGGTCTTTAGACTCTCTGGTTGGGTCTATATTGATATAAATTATATAAATTGCAACGGATTCTCAGATCCCTGTGTTAGTTAAGAGAAATGGGGTGAGATATCGATTTATAGCTGTGTATCCTATACACATGGAAAAGTTAATCTACTAAACGCGGTGACTGGAACATCTTCTCTTTATCGAAAAATGAGGACAAATGATTTGAGGGTAAAAAGAAGAGAGCTTTATGGCGACTTGTTATCCTGCAGTTCTGTCGCCATTTGACCCAACAACTCTTGGTGACCCCGTTTGTACCGGTGCTACTGCCCTTCTATGACCCACTCTACATTTGGTTTACTTAAAGATGCTCCGACGCCGATAGAGCATAAATTATATTCATCATTTGATCAATAATCGTGTATATAATAGTCTAATTAACACAAAAAATAATATAAAAATAATTTATTTTGCCTTTGGTGCATGCGCATTCAGTAGTTCATTCCATATAAGATATAGTGGTACGGAATTTTTTCGGGATGCAATTAATTATTTTTCACATTTCTAACTTGAAGTAAAATTAGAAGCTCAAACATTTCAATGATGGTAATGGTGTAAAGTAAGTAACTTTTGTAACTGAAGAAAAATTGACTAAATCATCTGCTCACATGTTTTTAATAGTGAAAAGAATACCAGTTCTTGTCCAGCGGTGGAGCATCTCTAAACTTTAATCACTATTTGATCAACGTATTCCAACACAAGATGGCATGTCAACAGTTGCTGTAGAACTACCCCGTCGCGTGCGACCACTGTAATGACCCCACCAAATGAATGTCACCGCTGCCATCTATCTGACCTAATCGGAACTGTCGCACATAGACAACCAGCTGTCATCTGACCTTCACTAAATAAGGTCACCGCTGCCATATCTGGCCCAACCTCTTCCAGAGTGCATTGCAGTTACCCTTCATTAAAGGGTAACCGCAAAGCACTCTGGGAGAGATTGTATCTGACCCTGAACTCGTAAGAGATTCTAGTGTCTGATGTCACGGTCGTCATATGAGATTTTACATGTACATTGCCTACGACCACATACCAATTGGTGACCTCGTACCGGAAACGAATTATGCATTGCGGTACGTTAAAGGTTGGAGGCGGTGGCGTATCTGACATTTTGTTACACGCTTCCGTTTGTTGATGCGGCCTCGTTTTGGGGAAAAAATACGTCATGTTCTATGTAAAGCTTGACTTCGCTCTATTTTTAGAGCCTGGTCAAGCTAGACAACTGACCACCCATATTGTTCGCTGTATGCATCGGAAATGAGATGAAGATTATATCTATATAGGGGGGAATTTATACCTACCTTTAAACCCCTCAACTCGTTAACCACTCGGTGACAATGTCGACATTTGACTGTACAATGTACAGTGTTTTACCATTTTTTATATAAGAGGGTGGAGTTGTCGTTAAATTGGGATTACATTTGGATTAGAGATCACAAATGTCACAAAGGTCACACTTATCATCTGACTTTGAATATGTTACTACGTGTTCTGTAATTATGTATAACCTCTCCGTCCTAAGTCAGTGTGGTTGTTTGATTTTTCTATCAGAGGTTATAGCTTCTAATCACGAATTTACTGAATTTCTATTATCATCACTTGTTAGTGACGTTGTCAGCTGAACGAGATAATCTGTGCTTTAGACCCTCGCCATATAGATGTATTGATCCGAACGTTAATTGTTCTAGGTCGAGAAACTACAACCATGCCCATTGTGGGTACCGTACACCGGATATTGGTATCGACGAGGCGGTGGCCGGTCACAACAAGGGGAACTTTTGCAATATTTTCACAGTTTTAATGTAATTAATGTATCTGTAACTATTGGTCAGTTCAAGGTTATTATATATCGCGTCCGTATGCGATCTGTCAACCCCCAGCGTCATATATTCATGGAGGAATAGACAGGAATACAGGGTCACCTGTAAGGGAGTACCGCAATGAAAACGACTGTGAACTATATATTGTTCGTGATATTGAATTACTAGATTGTTCCAGGTTACCATTTTCGGGTTGTATAGACGAGTTATGATAGGAAAGTTTATATTTAGGCCAATTTCATACTGTCGTGGCCATGGATGTTTCAACAAGACGACTCAAAAGTTAGCTTGCGTACAGGGACTTGCTAAACTGGTGTAAGGGGACTTGGTTTATGTGATAAAAATGGTGTACGGGGGCTTGGCATCATTAAAATGACAATCTTCACAATATTTTTAAAACAGAGAGTGTCTAGTCGTCCAAAAGACAGATGTTAAGTTTTCTTCCGACGTCTATGTCTTCGTAGATCTCGTGTTAAGATGTCAATGGAATAGTAGGCCTACCAGACGAAGATGATGGATGTTGGTTGGTCTGTAGATTCTGTATACAATATCAGTTTGTTTGTTTGCTGGCAATTTTGTGGAAGGAAAGTACTTGTATTACACAACCATATAGCACCGATTTCGATAAGAAATATAATTTCATCTGGTAAGATTCAAGTACACTGTAATTTTACTTTTGAACTGTAAACCATGGCTACGAATACATATAATTTGTCCTAGCGTTATTTTAACATCGCGTTTATACAAGAAAAACTCCAATCAGGTATTTTCTACAATGCTCCAACACAACGAAGGTGAGTAGTATATTTTAGCATAGTTAATTGTAATATTTAATTATATTTACGGTGCAATGTTTGACGGAAAGTCTGTGACCCTCAGCGGCTGCAAAACTCGTCATTACAGATTTAAATATTGACGATGTATTTTGCAATGCGGTCGTGTTTGATGACAAACCGATGAACTCTATAATTCGAGAATACAGCACGGAACTTCAGTTTTATGCACATGCTCCTGTCCAGATGGTTCCGTTTCTTACATTTTCCGTTTTAATTTTGCATCCTATCCTTATTTGTTAGATTTATTGTTTATTATTTGCAGTTATCTATTTTTATGTAAAGATGATTTAATACTTTAATACTTTCAGTTACCCAAACTCAAAATTAAATGAAAAGAACAGTTTTTGCCTGAATTGATCAAATCAAAATGATTAATCATTCTACATTGCGTATCGTTTCAATCAGTAATTTAATAATCGTACAGAACGCTATATATATTGCTTTCTAAAAAGAATTTTGCTTAAAAAAGGCTGCGTTTCTCAATTTATCGACCAATTCGTCGTACAATCGCCAACCAATTTCAAGCTGCGTACAATCAACATCCAAGCCCCCGTACACTTGATTTTTAACAACAAGCAAGCGCCCGTACACAATGTGATTTTCACTGATTGATTTCGTAATCTTCATGACCTCAAAATTAGCCATCGGGGCGTGAGTTGCTTTCATATGTTGTGAATTAGCCATAGAAAATGAATTCCGTTATCAGCAAAGCATTAAATATCCATATCAGTGATTTATTTTGAACCGCCTTTTTCACTGCGGTACCTCTTTGCATGTGACCCTGGATTCCTGTCTATTCCTCAATAAATATATGGCGCTGAGGGCTGACAGACCGCATACGGACGCGATATATAATAAGCTTGAACTGGACAATAGTTACAGATACATTATTTACATTAAAACTGTGAAAATATTTCAAAAGTTCCCATTGTTGTGACCGGTCACCGCCTCGTCGATACCAATATCCGGTGAATGGATACCCACAATGATGCCTTGCTTAAACGATAAATCAATGCTCAGAAAGGGATGGGGACATATGCCGTACGGGAAGGGTGAGTTATAGGTAATGTAATATCAAATGACACCGTACGGGAAGGGTGAGTTATAGGTAATGTATAAATATCAAAAGACACCGTACGGGAAGGGTGAGTTATAGGTAATGTATAAATATCAAAAGACATCGTGCAGAAAGGATGAGTTATAGGTATTGTGTAAATATCAGAAGACGCCGTACGGGAAGGGTGAGTTATAGGAAATGTGTAAATATCAAAAGACACCATTGAGGAAGGGTGAGTTATAGGTAATGTATAAATATCAAAAGACACCATTGAGGAAGGGTGAGTTATAGGAAATGTGTAAATATCAAAAGACACCATTGAGGAAGGATGAGTTATAGGTAATGTGTAAATATCAAAAGACACTATAGGGGGAAGGGTGTGGTTATAGGTTAAATGTGTAAATATCAAAAGACACCATTGAGGAAGGGTGAGTTATAGGAAATGTGTAAATATCAAAAGACACCATTGAGGAAGGATGAGTTATAGGTAATGTGTAAATATCAAAAGACACTATAGGGGAAGGGTGAGTTATAGGAAATGTGTAAATATCAAAAGACACCATTGAGGAAGGGTGAGTTATAGGTAATGTATAAATATCAAAAGACACCATTGAGGAAGGGTGAGTTATAGGAAATGTGTAAATATCAAAAGACACCATTGAGGAAGGGTGAGTTATAGGTAATGTATAAATATCAAAAGACACCGTACGGGAAGGGTGAGTTATAGGAAATGTGTAAATATCAAAAGACACCATTGAGGAAGGGTGAGTTATAGGTAATGTATAAATATCAAAAGACACCATTGAGGAAGGGTGAGTTATAGGAAATGTGTAAATATCAAAAGACACCATTGAGGAAGGGTGAGTTATAGGTAATGTAAAATATCAAAAGACACCGTACGGGAAAGGTGCGTTATAGGTAATGTATAAAAATCAAAAGACGCCGTACGGAAGGGTGAGTTATAGGTAATGTATAAAATCAAAAGACCTACGGGAGGGTGAGTTATAGGTAATGTATAAATATCAAAAGACACCATTGAGGAAGGATGAGTTATAGGTAATGTATAAATATCAAAAGACACCATTGAGGAAGGATGAGTTATAGGTAATGTATAAATATCAAAAGACACCATTGAGGAAGGATGAGTTATAGGTAATGTATAAATATCAAAAGACACCATTGAGGAAGGGTGAGTTATAGGAAATGTGTAAATATCAAAAGACACCAGTGAGGAAGGGTGAGTTATAGGTAATGTATATAAAAAAAACCGTACGGGAAGGGTGAGTTATAGTAATGTATAAATATCAAAAACACCGTACGGAGGTGAGTTATAGGTAATGTTAAATATCAAAAGGAAGGGTGAGTTATAGGTAATGTATAAATATCAAAAGACACCCGTGAGGAAGGGTGAGTTATAGGTAATGTATAAATATCAAAAGACACCATTGAGGAAGGGTGAGTTATAGGAAATGATGTAAATATCAAAAGACACCATAATATGAGTTTATAGAATTTAAATCAAAAGACACCATTGAGGAAGGATGAGTTATAGGTAATGTGTAAATATCAAAAGACACTATAGGGGAAGGGTGAGTTATAGGAAATGTGTAAATATCAAAAGACACCATTGAGGAAGGGTGAGTTATAGGTAATGTATAAATATCAAAAGACACCATTGAGGAAGGGTGAGTTATAGGAAATGTGTAAATATCAAAAGACACCGTACGGGAGGGTGAGTTATAGGAAATGTGTAAATATCAAAAGACACCATTGAGGAAGGGTGAGTTATAGGTAATGTATAAATATCAAAAGACACCATTGAGGAAGGGTGAGTTATAGGAAATGTGTAAATATCAAAAGACACCATTGAGGAAGGGTGAGTTATAGGAAATGTGTAAATATCAAAAGACACCATTGAGGAAGGGTGAGTTATAGGTAATGTATAAATATCAAAAGACACCGTACGGGAAAGGTGAGTTATAGGTAATGTATAAAAATCAAAAGACGCCGTACGGGAAGGGTGAGTTATAGGTAATGTATAAAAATCAAAAGACACCGTACGGGAGGGTTGAGTTATAGGTAATGTATAAATATCAAAAGACACCATTGAGGAAGGATGAGTTATAGGTAATGTATAAATATCAAAAGACACCATTGAGGAAGGATGAGTTATAGGTAATGTATAAATATCAAAAGACACCATTGAGGAAGGATGAATTATAGGTAATGTATAAATATCAAAAGACACCATTGAGGAAGGATGAGTTATAGGTAATGTATAAATATCAAAAGACACCATTGAGGAAGGGTGAGTTATAGGTAATGTATAAATATCAAAAGACACCATTGAGGAAGGATGAGTTATAGGTAATGTATAAATATCAAAAGACACCGTACGGGAGGGTTGAGTTATAGGTAATGTATAAATATCAAAAGACACCATTGAGGAAGGATGAGTTATAGGTAATGTATAAATATCAAAAGACACCATTGAGGAAGGATGAGTTATAGGTAATGTATAAATATCAAAAGACACCATTGAGGAAGGGTGAGTTATAGGTAATGTATAAATATCAAAAGACGCCGTACGGGAAGGGTGAGTTATAGGTAATGTATAAATATCAAAAGACACCGTACGGGAAGGGTGAGTTATAGGTAATGTATAAATATCAAAAGACACCGTACGGGAAGGGTGAGTTATAGGTAATGTGTAAATATCAAAAGACACCATTGAGGAAGGGTGAGTTATAGGAAATGTGTAAATATCAAAAGACACCATTGAGGAAGGGTGAGTTATAGGTAATGTATAAATATCAAAAGACACCGTACGGGAAGGGTGAGTTATAGGTAATGTGTAAATATCAAAAGACACCATTGAGGAAGGGTGAGTTATAGGAAATGTGTAAATATCAAAAGACACCATTGAGGAAGGGTGAGTTATAGGTAATGTATAAATATCAAAAGACACCGTACGGGAAGGGTGAGTTATAGGTAATGTGTAAATATCAAAAGACACCATTGAGGAAGGGTGAGTTTTGGAAATGTGTAAATATCAAAAGACACCATTGAGGAAGGATGAGTTATAGGTAATGTATAAATATCAAAAGACACCATTGAGGAAGGGTGAGTTATAGATAATGTATAAATATCAAAAGACGCCGTACGGGAAGGGTGAGTTATATGTAATGTATAAATATCAAAAGACGCCGTTCGGGAAGGGTGAGTTATAGATAATGTATAAATATCAAAAGACGCCGTACGGGAAGGGTGAGTTATAGATAATGTATAAATATCAAAAGACGCCGTTCGGGAAGGGTGAGTTATATGTAATGTATAAATATCAAAAGACACCGTACGGGAGGGTTGAGTTATAGGTAATGTATAAATATGTATAAATATCAAAAGACACCGTACGGGAAGGGTGAGTTATAGGTAATGTATAAATATCAAAAGACACCGTACGGGAAGGGTGAGTTATAGGTAATGTATAAATATCAAAAGACACTATAGGGGAAGGGTGAGTTATAGGTAATGTATAAATATCAAAAGACACTATAGGGGAAGGGTGAGTTATAGGTAATGTGTAAATGTCAAAAGACACTATAGGGGAAGGGTGAGTTATAGGTAATGTGTAAATGTCAAAATACACTATAGGGGAAGGGTGAGTTATAGGTAATGTGTAAATGTCAAAAGACACTATAGGGGAAGGGTGAGTTACAGGTAATGTATAAATATCAAAACAAAACTATAGTAGTGGCTTAAAGGCCGTCTATCCTTGCAAACATAAACTTATAATAGGTTTATTTACAGAAAGTCAATATTTTAAATGTAAAAGATGCGGTTGGTATAGCTTGTACAAGCCCCGGGTATCGATCCCTGGTAGGGACGATCAACTGGAACTTCCATGTGCATTGGCGACCAACACCATAAAATGTCATAAGAGATAACCTGAGAGTCTTGGATTAAGATTTAGAATACAAAGGAAGTAGTTGTTTTAGCAGCGGGTCGGTGTGGATTTTACGACCAGAGCATGCTTCTTTTGAATAAACTACATGTATTGTCCTTTTATAGTGGTATATCTCACTGAAGCATACCGCCTCCTTTCGGGTCACATTGTACAGTTAACTGACAAACCAGTTTGAAACTACCACTTTTAGTTTATATACAGTTAATCGCCTTTAAGATCATGCAGTGGAGTCACCAGGTACAATTCTAACGCCATCCTTGATTTTCAACTGTCATATCCGACCCCGGACTAGGTCATAGTAAAACTGAAGGGTCCGTGTGCGACAACAGGTGAGATGGGTTAGTTTGGCCTTTGATATACATCATAAGAATCGAATAATGTGCAGTGCATGGCTTTCTAGCTCTCTGTCATATTCAAAACAAGTCTCTGCAAGCCTGCGATTGGCAATTTTTGTACCATAAACAGTCTTCAGTTTTGTTTTGACCTAATCCTAGGTTGGATATATCAACAGTGATAGTAACCCCTGGCACATCGAGGATGTTCTAACGCCTCATGGTAGAGCCGTTTGAAACGAAAATGTGCCGTGTTACGTCGAAGATCCAGGTTCGATTCCTAAGATCACGGCCATCCACAGGAATGTGTATTTTCTACATGAAAATAACCGTGCATTCAGCATGAAAGAGAAAATATAAGACTCTATAATTAGTCACACGTATGATGTTATAACTATACGTGCTCATCAAGACCTATAATTGTTTCACATCGTGTCTAATGTGATGGAAGTGAACTGTCAATTTTATCGATATACAATATATACATGATCTATATTTCAATTATACATGAGATATATATCTCATTGTTTATTTGCTTGAGTCACCAGTGATACGTTAATACACTGTACTAACAACAGTAAACAGACCGCCTATAGAAACTGGAGGTACAGTTTACAATTTATAATTAAAGAGGATTGATCTTCGTTTTCACTGCGTATCCATTGTATACGGTAGTATGAACGCAGTTGACAACGAATGTTATATTGTTCCAAATAAATTATCCATTTGAATTGATTAACGTCATTCTCTGAAAAGCTATATTATGCATTATTCCTCCGACGTCTTTTCGGGATGCGCCGAGTTTTACACTGCCATAGCAAATAAACTTAAATCATCGCGAGAAGACAAATATGTCAGTTTTTTAAATTCTGTAACGCACAGTACCTGGACAAAAGTACTTAGACACTTTTTTGTGAATTTTTATTTCTATTCTTTAAATTTTCCTGATCTCACCTATGGACGGATTTGGTCAAAATTCATTTATTGATGAGATTAGGCAAATATATAGAAAAAAACCAATAAAATACATGAAATATATAGTAAAAGATATAAGGTGTTCAAGAACTGTACAAGTACATGTACAACGCCCTACATCTCAGGGTTTCGAGTTCGAAACACACCTGGGAGGTTGCGAGGTATTGACCGAGGGGGTACAACACTATGTACTACCGACTCAAGTAAGCATTATAACTTGGCTAATTGGCAAAAATAAATTTAACCCACTGTCTTCTGTGTATTTTATTTTTAAATCATACACTTTCCCGTTTAGTTTGTTAATGTATAACAGAGTACTTGTAAGCATTTTGACAAACACGTCGACATATTAAGACCAATTGTTAGCTATGATCTACGGAAGACTGTAAGGGTCACACTGAAAAAAAAAAGCTTTGTCATTATAACGACTTAGTATGTCGTAATAACGTCTTAGTATATCGTTATAACGACTCAATAACGTCTTAGTATATCGTTATAACGAATCAGTATCTCGTAAGAACGAGTTAGCTTTGGTCGTTATAACGACTTCCAGGAGTATGCCGTAATAATGACCAAGTATATAATAACGACTTAGTGTTTTCGATATGACCGAATGTTCCCATAGAAGTGATTTACAATCTTGCAAAATATCATTATATTTAACAGGGTCTGAAACCGAAGGTACCATATTTACAACAAAGCCGTAGTTATTAGTGATAAAGGGTTCACTATGTAATAGATCATATTGTCAGTAAGACGTTTGTTTATGACTTTAAAATACAGACAAATGATGACGTCAGGTGTCCTTTATAGCAGAGGGAAAATAAGTATCTGTATTCATGTATGATTGCATTATTAATATAAATGTTTTGTGTGTGTATATAGCAACAGTATACATGTTCCTTCGTAACAAGGGCTTTATTGAAAAGTTTGCCGTCAAGCTTCGATAGATGATAACGCTGAATGATTTTAAACTCATGAATTAACAATTAACTACGTCGCTACATAAACAAGAGATCCCAGAGGGATCTTGGCGCCCACCAAAGAATGATCTATGTCTGACAATGGAAAGAGGGATCTTTTCCCTGCTTTTCAAACTTTTTCAAACACACGACATATAAAATTTGAGACAGATCGCTATAGTACTTTCTAAGAAATAGTGGTAACAAACTTCAACAATGAAATCTAAGATGGCGGCCGGTTGGCTATCTTGTTTACCGATCAGTCCCGAAAGGCATTATGCATCAGTCCTAAAAGGTACTATATGCACAACTATGGTACAAGGGGAACCTACACATAAAATTTGAGAGAGATCCCTTCAGTACTTTCTGTCGAAATTTGAGAAAGACCCCTTCAGTACTTTTTGAGTAATAGCTTTTTGTTTAAAGTAACAAACTTTAACTATCAAAATCCAAGATGGCCGCCTGTCGGCCATCTTGTTCCTCGATCGGTCCCAAAATGCAATATGCACAACTAGGGCCCTAGAAGAACCTATATATGAAGTTTGAGAAAGATCCTTTCAGTACTTTTTGAGTAATAGCGGTAACAAACTTTAACTATCAAAATCCAAGATGGCTGCCTGTCGGCCATCTTGTTGACCGATCGGTCCTAAAATGCAATATGCACAACTAGGGTCCTAGAGGAACCTGTATATGAAATTTGAGAAAGACCCCTTCAGTACTTTTTGAGTAATAGCTGTAACAAACTTTAACTATCAAAATCCAAGATGGCCACCTGTCGGCCATCTTGTTCACCGATCGGTCCTAAAATGCAATATGCACAACAAGGGTCCTAGGGGAACCTGTATATGAAATTTGAGAAAGATCCCTTCAGCACTTTTTGAGAAATTGCGGTAACAAACTTTAACTATCAAAATCCAAGATGGCCGCCTGTCGGCCATCTTGTTGCTCGATCGGTCCCAAAATGCAATATGCACAACTAGGGCCCTAGAAGAACCTATATATGAAGTTTGAGAAAGATCCTTTCAGTACTTTTTGAGTAATAGCGGTAACAAACTTTAACTATCAAAATCCAAGATGGCTGCCTGTCGGCCATCTTGTTGACCGATCGGTCCCAAAATGCAATATGCACAACTAGGGCCCTAGGGGAACCAACATATGAAATTTGAGAAAGATCCCTTCAGTACTTTTTGAGAAATAGCGGTAACAAA